>NW_028135765.1:0-286000 GCF_964662115.1 Mustela nivalis | reverse complement strand
TTTGGCTATTCCTGACCCACAATGCAGCACTCTGCCTGCCCTCTAGAAAAAAAAGTATTGTCTCATGAGCTGCCCAGGCACCTTAAATGAGGATAAACCTACACAGCACTCGACTTTACCCAAATTATATAGTCTAACCTGGGTACTAATGAACTGTCGAACACAACCTGAGCCCGGACCTCCTGACAAACACCCAGAAAGCTGACCGCACACTGAGCACATAAAACCCTCCATGGCCTTAGGTCATCATCTCTTCCCTACCTCCGTTTTCAGGCTTCAGAACCGAGACCATATCTCCAATCACTGCCCAGGGGTGAGTGTGATGCAGAAATCAGAAATCCTCCTTACCCATGGCAAGAACCCTTGTGGTTGGCACGTTGTCCAACGTTCAGTGTAGAAAAAACCAGCATTCACCCTGAGGCCCCGCCCATTCTTGCGTGCGACGAGGGCATACATACGCATTGTGACCCTCAGCATGAGTCCTGTCCTCTAGTAAGTCCTCTCAGTGGCTGGACCATTAGATGTCATAATGGGCTTGACATGTCCCTAGGCCCCAATTTTTAACCAGATTTCTGATTGTCCAGTCGCCCCTCCCCAGGCCTTTACTCTGGAATCCCTCATTTGGTGAGACACCTGAGGTTAAAAAAGAAAACAACAACAACAACAACAAAACGGACTTCTTCCAGCCCACAAAATGACCCCAAACTCTTTGGACGGGGCCAAACCACCAGAGAGTAAGACTCGTCCATTTCCCATGAAGTCACCCAGAAATTCCACGACCATGAGTGGCACAATATCCAGAGACAAAAACTTGAGCAGGAGCCTCACACTCGCCCTTCTTTCAAATACCGAAGAGTTCTCCTCATGGTCTGTAGGTCAGTCCTGCCATACCTACGACCCAAAACATAAGCCGAGTTTGTGTTTTCAGACAACTGTCCAAACAGCCCTGGCCTACACAATCTACAGGCTCAGGCCCCTGGAGCCAAACCTGAGGACTGTACTTGCCCTCTCTAAGGGAATTGTGTGGCCCATTCCAATGGCCACAACCCTACTAATAGGATAAACCTCCAAAGTCCCTGATTCATCTCAATAGTGGTGGCTTCCCAGGAAAAATAGGGGCAATCTGAGCCCAACTGAGCACCTACCTGCACTCAGACCCATAGACAGATGTCCCCAGAGGTAAAAGGAAAGAACAGGCACCTAGGCACTAATCAGATCCATTGCTTTGGTTTCCAGGCATCTCTCCTCAGAGGCCTGGATATCAAAACAGCACATAGCTGTTTCTTGACTCACCCATCAGAAAACATCTCATCTACACATGGGAAACTTGCACGTTGGAGCTGTGTCAAAGCCTCTGTTTAAGGAACCCTTTAGGGCCCCAGTGCCACCGCTTCATTCCAAGGTCTCCATAGACACAAAAGCACATTAGGACACATCCCCAGGGGTGTCCATTTCAAATAAGCGTCCTCGGTTGCTCCCCACAGATCCAGGAGATCTAACCTGTCTTGTTGCTGGGAGACATTGGAATGCGAGGTGGGCTACCCAGCCATCCATCCTTAGAACCCTGCTCAGAATCATTGGCCTGGACCCAAACAACAGGTCTCAATTGTCCTGCAGAAGACTCTCTGCAGTTTGGAGCTTCTCACAACTCCCATCGTGATAAAACCCCCATGGCGTCGTGATGCCCACCCATTCATGAAGGGGCCATCAGGGACAGAAACTCCAACCTGAGCGATCGTCTGATCCTCGCCCTGACTTCAGATGCACGAGATATTGGTTCAGATCTGCAGGGGGTACCTACCATGCCCTCAACCTGAAACACAAGTCTAGCTTGTCTTCTCAGACTTCCGTCCTCACACTCCTGGCCCCGAAGCCCTCAAGGTTGGCAATTCCGGACCCACAATGCAGCACTCTGCCTGCCCTCTAGAAAAAAAATTATTGCCTCATGAGCTGCCCAGGCACCTTATATGAGGATAAACCTACACAGCACTCGACGTTACCCAAATTATATAGTCTAACCTGGGCACTAATGCACTGTCGAACACAACCTGAGCCCGGACCTCCTGACCAACACCCAGAAAGATGACCGCACACTGAGCACATAAAACCCGCCATGGCTTTAGGTCATCATCTCTTCCCTACCTCCGTTTTCAGGCTTCAGAACCGAGACCTTATCTCCAATCACTGCCCAGGGGTGAGTGTGATGCAGAAATCAGAACTCCTCCTTACCCATGGCAAGAACCCTTGTGGTTGGCACGTTGTCCAACGTTCAGTGTAGGAGAAACCAGCATTCACCCTGAGGCCCCGCCCATTCTTGCGTGCGACGAGGGCATACATACGCATTGTGACCCTCAGCATGAGTCCTGTCCTCTAGTAAGTCCTCTCAGTGGCTGGACCATTAGATGTCATAATGGGCTTGACATGTCCCTAGGCCCCAATTTTTAACCAGATTTCTGATTGTCCAGTCGCCCCTCCCCAGGTCTCTACTCTGGAATCCCTCATTTGGTGGGACACCTGAGGTTAAAAAAGAAAACAACAACAACAACAACAACAAAAAAACGGACTTCTTCCAGCCCACAGATTGACCCCAAACTCTTTGGACGGGGCCAAACCACCAGAGAGTAAGACTCGTCCATTTCCCATGAAGTCACCCAGAAATTCCACGACCATGAGTGACACGATATCCAGAGACAAAAACTTGAGCAGGAGCCTCACACTCGCCCTTTTTTCAAATCCCGAAGAGTTCTCCTCATGGTCTGTAGGTCAGTCCTGCCATACCTATGACTCGAAACATAAGCCGAGTTTGTGTTTTCAGACAACTGTTCAAACAGCCCTGGCTTACACAACCTACAGGCTCAGGCCCCTGGAGCCAAACCTGAGGACTGTACTTGCCCTCTCCAAGGGAATTGTGTGTGCCCATTCCAATGGCCACAACCCTTCTAATAGGATAAACCTCCAAATCCCTGATCCATCTCAATAGTGGTGGCTTCCCAGGAAAAACAGGGGCAATCTGAGCCCAACTGAGCACCTACCTGCACTCAGACCCATAGACAGATGTCTCCAGAGGTAAAAAGGAAAGAACAGGCCCCTAGGCACTAATCAGATCCATTGCTTTGGTTTCCAGGCATCTCTCCTCAGAGGCCTGGATATCAAAACAGCATATAGCTGTTTCTTGACTCACCCATCAGAAATCATCTCATCTACACATGGGAAACTTGCACGTTGGAGCTGTGTCAAAGCCTCTGTTTAGGAGAACCCTTTAGGGCCCCAGTGCCACCGCTTCATACAAAGGTCTCCATAGACACAAAAGCACATTAGGACCCATCCCCAGGGGTGTCCATTTCAACTCAGCGTCCTCGGTTGCTCCCCACAGATCCAAAAGATCTAACCTGTCTTGTTGCTAGGAGACAATTGGAATGCGAGGTGGGCTACCCAGCCATCCATCCTTAGAACCCTGCTCAGAATCATTGGCCTGGACCCAAGCAACAGGTCTCAATTGTCCTGCAGAAGACTCTCTGCAGTTTGGAGCTTCTCACAACTCCCATCGTGGGAAAACCCCCATAGCCTCGTGATGCCCACCCCATACATGAAGGGGCCATCAGGGACAGAAATTCCAACCTGAGCGATCGTCTGATCCTCGCCCTGACTTTAGATGCACGAGATCTCGATTCAGGTCTGTAGATTGTGCCTGCCATGGCCTCACCCAGAAACCTAAGCCTAGCTTGTGTTCTCAGACTTTGGTCGTCAGACTCCTGGCCCACAAGCCCTCCAGTTTGGCAATCCAGAAATACAATGCAGCACCCTGCCCGCCCTCCAGAAGAAAAACTTTGTCCTCTGGGGCTACCCAGTAACCCCAAATGAGGATCAACCTGCACCGACCTTGGCTGTACCCCAAATACATAGGCTGACCAGGACACTAATGCCCTTTCTGACACAGCTTGAGCCTGGACCCCCTGGCCCCTCTCAGACAGCTGGCCGCACACTGAGCACATCGAGCCGCCGTGGCCTTAGTTCGACATCTTTTCCCAACCTCGGTTTTCAGGTTTCAGAACCTAGACCTTATCTCCAATCACTGCCCAGGGTTGAAGGTGATGCAGAAATCAGAACTCCTTCCCCATGGCAAGAAACCTTGTGGTTGGCATGTTGTCCAACGTTCAGTGTAGTTGAAACCAGTGTGGCCCATGAGGCCCCGCCCATGCTCGCCGGCCACATTGGTCACAAACGCACATTGTGACCCTCAGGCTGAGCCCAGTCCACAAGTAAGGCCACTCAGTGGCTGGATGAAGAGGTAGCATTTTGGCCTTCCATGCCCCTAGGCCCCAATTTTTAACCATAGTTCGGGTTGTCCCTTCAGTCTTCCCCACGGCTTTGCTTTGGAATTCCTCTTTTGGTGGGACACCTGAGGTAACAAAACTGAAATGAGTCCTCCCATCCCACAGATTGATGAAAAGCAATTGGGAATCGGGCCAAATCCTCAGAGAGGAAGATTCGTCCATGGCCCATGAGGCCTCCCCGACATTCCACGGCCATCGCTGATACAAAATCCAGAGACAAAAGCCTGAGCAAGCGCCTCAGACTCCCACTTTCTTCATATACTGAAGAGTTCTTTCATGGTTTGTAGATCGGGCCTGCCATACCTACGTCCCCAAACCTAAGCTGAGTTTGTGTTTTCAGACTTCTGTCCTCAAAGTCTTGGGCCACACACCCTTCAGGCTGAGCCCCTGGAGACACACATTAATACTGTGCCTACCAATCCATGGGAATTCTGCCCATTCCATGGTCCAAAATCATACAAATTAGGAGAAACCTCCAAAGTCCCTGAGGCCATCCCAATAGTGTACGTCTCCCGGAACAAACAAGGGCTGTCTGACACCAGCTGATAATCTACTTCCACTAATACCATAGATGGATGTCCCCAGAGAAGATTGAACCAGACAGGAACCTAGGCCATAATACGATCCATTGCTTTGGGTTACAGGCATGTGTCCTCAAAAGCCTGATTCCAATACGAGCATAGGGGTTTTCCTGAGGCACCCATCAGAACTCATCTCGTCTCCACAAGGAAACCTGTGCATGGGAGCCATGTCCAAAGCTTAGGAGAGTAATTCAGGGTCCCGGTGCCACTGCCCCATTCCAAGGCCCTCATGGACACAAAAACACATTAGGACCCATCCTCAGGAAAGTCCATTTCAACTCAGCCACCCCGGTTGCTCCGGCAGAGCCATCAGATCTAAACTGTCTTGTTGCTAGGAGACAATTGGAATGCGAGGCGGGCTTCCCAGGCATCCATCCGCGAACGGTGCACTGGAGTCATTCCATATGGGATGTCCTGGAGCTGTCCAACAAATCTCAATTGTCCCGCAGAAGGAATCCTTGAAGGGGGCATCCCACAACTCCCAACGTGGGAAAACCTCAATGGCCCCGAGATTCCGCTCCCTTCATGAAGCGGCCGTCATGCACAGAAACTCCAACCAGCCAACGTCTGATCCTAGCCCTGACTTCAGATGCATGAGATATTGGTTCAGATCTGCAGGGAGTACCTGCCGTGCCCTTGGCCTGAAGCCCAAGTCTAGCTCGTCTTCTCAGATTCCGTCCTCACACTCCTGGCCCCTTAGCCCTCAAGTTTGACTATTCCGGACCCACAATGCAGCACTCTGCCTGCCTTCTAGAAAAAAAAAATTATTGCCTCATGAGCTGCCCAGGCACCTTAAATGAGGATAAACCTACACAGCACTCGACGTTTCCCAAATTATATAGTCTAACCTGGGCACTAATGCACTGTCGAACACAACCTGAGCCCGGACCTCCTGACCAACACCCAGAAAGCTGACCGCACCCTGATCACATAAAACCCGCCATAGCCTTAGATCGTAATCTCTCCCCAACTGCGATTTTTCAGGCTTCAGAACCGAGACCTTATCTCCAACCACTGCCCAGGGATGAAATGATGCAGAAATCAAAACACCTTCCCCATGGCAAGAGACCTTGTGATTGGCATGTTGTCCAAGGTCCAGTGTAGTTGAAACCAGTGTGGCCCATGAGGCCCCGCCCATGCTCGCTTGCCACGTTGGTCACAAACACACACTGTGACCCTCACCCTGAGCCCAGCCCTCAAGTAAGGCCTCTCAGTGCCTGGATGAAGAGACAGCTTATTGTGCCTGCATTGCCCCTAGGCCCCAATTTTTAACCATAGTTTGGATTTTCCCTTCACTCTTCCCCAGGGCTCTGCTTTGGAATTCCTCTTTTGTTCAGACACCTGAGGTAAAAAACCTGAAAGGAGACCTCCCATCCCACAGATTGACGAAAAACAATTGGGATAGGGCCAAATCCACAGAGAGGAAGATTCGTCCATGGCCCATGAGTTCTCCCCACATTCCACGGCCATCGTTGATATAAAATCCAAATGCAAAAGCCTGAGCAAGTACCTCAGAATCGCTCTTTCTTTATATCCTGAAGATTTCTTCTCATGATTTGTAGATTGGGCCTGATATACCTACATCCCCAAACCTAAGCTGAGTTTGTGCTTTCAGACTTCTGTCCTCAAAGTCCTGGGCCACATACCCTCAGGCTGGGGACCCTGAAGCCTCACATTAGGACTGTGCCTACCCAATCCATGGGAATTCTGCCCATTCCATTGTCCAAAATCGTACAAATTAGGAGAACTCTCCAAAGTCCCCGAGTCCATCCCAATAGTGTAGGTCTCCGTGGACAAACAAGGGAGGTAAGACACCAGGTGAGAATCTACCTCCACTCATTCCATAGATGAATATCCCCAGAGAAGAAGAATGAAGAAGACAGGACCCTAGGCCATAATCGAATACATTGCTTTGGTTTACAAACATGTCTCTTCAAAAGTCTGGATTCCAATACCAGCATAATGGGTTTCTTGAGGCACTCATCAGAACAAATCTCCTCTCCACAAGGAAACTTGTGCATGGGAGCTATGTCAAAAGCTTAGGAGAATACTTCAGGGTCCCAGTGCCACCGCCCCATTTCAAGGCCCTCATGGACACAAACACACATTAGGGCCCATCCTCAGGAAAGTCCATTTCAACTCAGCCACCCCGGTTGCTCCCGCAGAGGGATCCGATCTCAACTGTATTGTGGCTAGTAGACAATTGGATTGCGAGGCGGGCTTCCTTGGCATCCATTCTCCAAGGCTGCTCTGGTCATTCCATATGGTATGTCCTGGAGCTGCCCAACAGGTCTCAATTGTCACACAGAAGGAATCATTGAAGGGGGCATCCAGCCACTTTCACGCCAAAAAACCTCCATGGCCTTGAGATTCCGCTCCGTTCATGAAGGGGCAGTCATGCACAGAAACTCCAACCTGAGCCAACGTCTGATCTCGCCGTGACTTCAGATGCTTGAGAATATGGTTGCGACTGCAGGGGGTACCAGCCGTTCCCTCGGCCTGAAACTCAAGTCTAGCTTGTGTTCTCTGACTTCTGTCCTCACACTCCTGGCCCAGAAGCCAAAAAGTTTGGCAATTCCGGACCTTCAATGCAGCACTCTGCCAGCCCTCTAGAAAAAATATCTTGCCTAATGAGGAGCCCAGGAACCTCAAATGAGGATAAACCTACACGGCACTCGACTGTACCCAAATTATATAGTCTAACCTGGGTACTAATGCACTGTCTGACACAACCTGAGCCAGAATCTCCTGACCAAAACCCAGGCAGCTGACCGCACACTGAGCATATCAGACGCGCCATGGCCTTAGGTCGTCATCTCTTGCCAACTGCGATTTTTCAGGCTTCAGAACCTATACCTTATGTCCAATCACTGCTCACGATTGAAAATGATGCAGAAATCAGAACACCTTCCTCATGGCAAGAGACCTTGTGATTGCCATGTTGTCCAAGGTCCAGTGTAGTGGAAACCAGTTTGGCCCATGAGGCCCCGCCCATGCTCGCGGGCCACATTTGTCACAAACACACATTTGACCCTCAGCCCGAGCCCAGTCCTCAAGTAAGGCCGCTCAGTGGCTGGATGAAGAGACAGCTCATTGGGCCTGCCATGCCCCTAGGCCCCAATTTTTAACCATAGTTTGGGTTGTCCCTTCACTCTTCCCCAGGGCTCTGCTTTGGAATTCTTCTTTTGTTCGGACACCTGAGGTAATAAACATGAAAGGAGACCTCCCATCCCACAGATTGACAAAAAATAATTGGGACCGGGTCAAATCCACAGAGAGGAAGTTTCGTCCATGGCCCATGAGGCCTCCCCACATTCCATGGCCATCATTGATATAAAACCCAGAGACAAAAGCCTGAGCAAGTGCCTCAGACTCGCTCTTTCTTCATATCCTGAAGAGTTCTTCTCATGGTTTGTAGATTGTGCCTGCCATACCTACGTCCCCAAACATAAGGTGAGTTTGTGTTTACAGACTTCTGTCCTCAAAGTCCTGGGCCACACACCCTCCAGGCTGGGGCCCCTGGAGCCACACATTCGGACTGTGCCTACACAATCCATGGGAATTCTGCCCATTCCATTGTCCAAAATCTTACAAATTGGGAGAACTCTCCAAGGTCCCCGAGGCCATCCCAATAGTGTAGGTCTCCAGGGACAAACAAGGGTGGTCTGACACCAGGTGAGCATCTATCTCCACTCATTCCATAGACGGATATCCCCAGAGAAGAAGATTGAACCAGACAGGATCCTAGGCAATAATCGGATCCATTGCTTTGGTTTACAGGCATGTCTCCTCAAGAGCCTGGATTCCAAGACCAGCATAAGGGTTTTCCTGAGGCACCCATCAGAACAAATCTCCTCTCCACAAGGAAACTTGTGCATGGGAGCTATGTCAAAAGCGTAGGAGAATACTTCAGGGTTACGGTGCAACCGCCCCATTCCAAGGCCCTCATGGACAAAACACACTTTAGGCCCCATCCTCAGGAATGTCCATTTCAACTCAGCCACCCCGGTTGCTTCCGCAGAGCCATCCGATCACAACTGTATCGTAGCTAGGAGACAATTGGAAAGAGAGGCGGGATTCCCTGGCATCCATCCTCGAATGGTGCTCTGGAGTCATTCCATATGGGATGTCCTGGAGCTGCCCAACAGGTCACAATTGTCCCGCAGAAGGAATCCTTGAAGGGGGCATCACACAACTCCCAATGTGGGAAAATCTCCATGGCCTTGAGATTCCGCTCCTTTCTTGAAGGGGCAATCATGCACAGAAACTACAACCTGAGCCAACGTCTGATCCTCGCCCTGACTTCAGATGCTTAGATATTGTTTCCGATCTGCAGGGGGTAACTACCGTGCCCTCGGCCTGAAGCCCAAGTCTATCTTGTGTTCTCAGACTTCTGTCCTCAAACTCCTGGCCCAGATCCTCCATTTTGGCAATTCCGGACCCACAATGCAGCACTCTGCCTGCCCTCTAGAAAAAATAACTTGCCTAATGAGGTGCCCAGGCACCTCAAATGAGGATAAACCTACAGGGCACTCGACTGTACCCAAATTATATAGTCTAACTTGGGCACTAGTGCACTGTCTGACACAACCTGAGCCAGAACCTCCTGACCAACACCCAGGCAGTTGACTGCACATTGAGCATATCAGACGCGCCATCGCCTTAGATCGTCATCTATTCCCAACTGCGATTTTTCAAGCTTCGGAACCTAGACCTTATGTCCAAACACTGCCCAGGGTTGAAAATGATGTAGAAATCAGAAGACCTTCCCCATGGCAAGAACCTTGTGTTTGGCATGTTGTCCAAGGTCCAGTTTAGTTGAAACCAGTGTGGCCCATGAGGCCCCGCCCATGCTCGCGTGCCACGTTGGTCTCAAACACACACTGTGACCCTCACCCTGAGCCCAGCCCTCAAGTAAAGCCTCTCAGTGGCTGGATGAAGAGACAGCTTATAGTGCCTGCCATACCACTAGGCCCCAATTTTTAACCATAGTTTGGGTTTTCCCTTGACTCTTCCCCAGGGCTCTGCTTTGGAATTCCTCTTTTGTTCAGACACCTGAGGTAATAAACCTGAAAGGAGAAATCCCATCCCACAGATTGAGGAATAACAATTGGGATCGGGCCAAATCAACAAAGAGGAAGATTCGTCCATGGCCCATGAGTCCTCCCCACATTCCACGGCCATCGTTGATATAAAATCCAAATGCAAAAGCCTGAGCAAGTGCCTCAGAATCGCTCTTTCTTCATATCCTGAAGATTTCTTCTCATGATTTGTAGATTGGGCCTGCCATACCTACATCCCCAAACCTAAGCTGAGTTTGTGTTTTCAGACTTCTGTCCTCAAAGTCCTGGGCAACACACTCTCAGGCTGGGGCCCTGAAGCCACACATTAGGACTGTGCCTACCCAATCCATGGGAATTCTGCCCATTCCATTGTCCAAAATCGTACAAATTATGAGAACTCTCCAAAGTCCCCGAGGCCATCCCAATAGTGTAGGTCTCCGGGGACAAACAAGGACGGTCTAACACCAGGTGAGCATCTACCTCCACTCATTCCATAGATGAATATCCCCAGAGAAGAAGAATGAACAAGACAGGACCCTAGGCCATAATCGAATACATTGCTTTGGTTTACAGGCATGTCTCTTTAAAAGTCTGGATTCCAATACCAGCATAATGGGTTTCCTGAGGCACCCATCAGAACAAATCTCCTCTCCACAAGGAAACTTGTGCATGGGAGCTATGTCAAAAGCTTAGGAGAATACTTCAGTGTCCCAGTGCCACCGCCCCAATTCAAGGCCCTCATGGACACAAACACACATTAGGGCCCATCCTCAGGAAAGTCCATTTCAACTCAGCCACCCCGGTTGCTCCCGCAGAGGGATCTGATCTCAACTGTATTGTGGCTAGTAGACAATTGGATTGCGAGGCGGGCTTGCCTGGCATCCATCCTCCAACGGTGCTCTGGAGTCATTCCATATTAGATGTTCTGGAGCTGCCCAAAAGGTCTCAATTGTCACACAGAAGGAAACATTGAAGGGGGCATCCCACCACTCCCACGTCGGAAAACCTCCATGGCCTTGAGATTCCGCTCCTTTCATGAAGGGGAAGTCATGCAGAGAAACTCCAACCTGAGCCAACGTCTGATCCTCGCCGTGACTTCAGATGCTTGAGATTTTGATTGCGACTGCAGGGAGTACAAGCCGTGCCCTCCGCCTGAAACTCAAGTCTATTTTGTGTTCTCAGACTTCTGTCCTCACACTCCTGGCCCAGAAGCCCAAAAGTTTGGCAATTCCGGACCCACAATGCAGCACTCTGCCTGCCCTCTAGAAAAAATATCTTGCCTAATGAGGTGCCCAGGCACCTCAAATGAGGATAAACCTACACGGCACTCGACTGTACCCAAATTATATAGTCTAACCTGGGCACAAATACACTGTCTGACACAACTTGAGTCAGAACCTCCTGACCAACACCCAGGCAGCTGACCGCACACTGAGCATATCAGACGCGCCATCGCCTTAGGTCGTCATCTCTTCCCAACTGCGGTTTTTCAGGCTTCAGAACCTATACCTTATGTCCAATCACTGCTCACGATTGAAAATGATGCAGAAATCAGAACACCTTCCTCATGGCAAGAGACCTTGTGATTGCCATGTTGTCCAAGGTCCAGTGTAGTGGAAACCAGTTTGGCCCATGAGGCCCCGCCCATGCTCGCGGGCCACATTTGTCACAAACACACATTTGACCCTCAGCCTGAGCCCAGTCCTCAAGTAAGGCCGCTCAGTGGCTGGATGAAGAGACAGCATATGGGGCCTGCCATGCCCCTAGGCCCCAATTTTTAACCATAGTTTGGGTTGTCCCTTCACTCTTCCCCAGGGCTCTGCTTTGGAATTCTTCTTTTGTTCGGACACCTGAGGTAATAAACCTGAAGGAGACCTCCCATCCCACAGATTGACGAAAAATAATTGGGACCGGGCCAAATCCACAGAGAGGTAGATTCTTCCATGGCCCATGATGCCTCCCCACATTCCACGGCCAACATTGATATAAAACCCAGAGACAAAAGCCTGAGCAAGTGCCTCAGACTCGCTCTTTCTTCATATCCTGAAGAGTTCTTCTCATGATTTGTAGATTGGGCCTGCCATACCTACGTCCCCAAACATAAGGTGAGTTTGTGTTTTCAGACTTCTGTCCTCAAAGTCCTGGGCCACACACCCTCCAGGCTGGGGCCCCTGGAGCCACACATTAGGACTGCCCCCACCCAATCCATGGGAATTCTGCCCATTCCATTGTCCAAAATCTTACAAATTGGGAGAACTCTCCAAGGTCCCCGAGGCAATCCCAATAGTGTAGGTCTCCAGGGACAAACAAGGGTGGTCTGACACCAGGTGAGCATCTACCTCCACTCATTCCATAGACGGATATCCCCAGAGAAGAAGATTGAACCAGACAGGATCCTAGCAATAATCGGATCCATTGCTTTGGTTTACAGGCATGTCTCCTCAAGAGCCTGGATTCCAAGACCAGCATAAGGGTTTTCCTGAGGCACCCATCAGAACAAATCTCCTCTCCACAAGGAAACTTGTGCATGGGAGCTATGTCAAAAGCTTAGGAGAATACTTCAGGGTCCCGGTACCACCGCCCCATTCCAAGGCCCTCATAGACACAAACACACTTAAGGTCCCCTCCTCAGGAAAGTCCATTTCAACTCAGCCACCACGGTTGCTCCCGCAGAGCTATCCGATCTCAACTGTATTGTTGATAGGAGACAATTGGAATGCGAGGCGGGCTTCCCAGGCATCCATCCTCGAACGGTGCTCTGGAGTCATTCCATATTAGATGTCCTGGAGCTGCCCAACAGGTCTCAATTGTCCAACAGATGGAATCCTTGAAGGGGGCATCACACAACTCCCAACGTGGGAAAAGCTCCATGGCCTTGAGATTCCACTTCTTTCATGAAGGGGCAGTCATGCACAGAAACTACAACCTGAGTCAACGTCTGATCCTGGCCATGACTTCAGATGCTTGTGATATTGTTTCCGATCTGCAGGGGGTACCTACCGTGCCCTCGGCCTGAAGCCCAAGTCTAGCTTGTGTTCTCAGACTTCTGTCCTCACATTCCTGGCCCAGAAATCCTCCATTTTGGCAATTCCGGATCCACAATGCAGCACTCAGCCTGCCCTCTAGAAAAAATATCTTGCCTAATGAGGTGCCCAGGCACCTCAATTGAGGATAAACCTACAGGGCACTCGACTGTACCCAAATTATATAGTCTAACTTGGGCACTAGTGCACTGTCTGACACATCCTGAGCCAGAACCTCCTGACCAACACCCAGGCAGTTGACCGCACACTGAGCATATCAGACGCGCCATCGCCTTAGATCGTCATCTCTTCCCAACTGCGATATTTCAGGCTTCAGAACCTAGACCTTATCTCCAACCCTTGCCCAGGGTTGAAAATGATGCAGAAATCAAAACACCTTCCCCATGGCAAGAGACCTTGTGATTGGCATGTTGTCCAAGGTCCAGTGTAGTTGAAACCAGTGTGGCCCATGAGGCCCCGCCCATGCTCACGTGCCACGTTGGTCACAAACACACACTGTGACCCTCAGCCTGAGCCCTGCCCTCAAGTAAGGCCTCTCAGTGGCTGGATGTAGAGACAGCTTATTTTGCCTGCCATGCCCCTAGGCCCCAATTTTTAACCATAGTTTGGGTTTTCCCTTCACTCTTCCCCAGGGCTCTGCTTTGGAATACCTCTTTTGTTCAGACACCTGAGGTAATAAACCTAAAAGGAGACTTCCCATCCCACAGATTGACGAAAAACAATTGGGATCGGGCCAAATCCACAGAGAGGAAGATTCGTCCATGACCCATGAGTCCACCCCACATTCCACGGCCATCGTTGATATAAAATCCAAATGCAAAAGCCTGAGCAAGTGCCTCAGAATCGCTCTTTCTTCATATCCTGAAGATTTCTTCTCATGATTTGTAGATTGGGCCTGCCATACCTACATCCCCAAACCTAGGCTGAATTTGTGTTTTCAGACTTCTGTCCTCAAAGACCTAAACCACACACCCTCAGGTAGGGGCCCCTGAAGCCACACATTAGGACTGTGCCTACCCAATCCATGGGAATTCTGCCCATTCCATTGTCCAAAATCGTACAAATTAGGAGAACTCTCCAAAGTCCCCGAGGCCATCCCAATAGTGTAGGTCTCCGGGGACAAACAAGGACGGTCTAACACCAGGTGAGCATCTACCTCCACTCATTCCATAGATGAATATCCCCAGACAAGAAGAATGAACAAGACAGGACCCTAGGCCATAATCGAATACATTGCTTTGGTTTACAGGCATGTCTCTTCAAAAGTCTGGATTCCAATACCAGCATAATGGGTTTCCTGAGGCACCCATCAGAACAAATCTCCTCTCCACAAGGAAACTTGTGCATGGGAGCTATGTTAAAAGCTTAGGAGAATACTTCAGGGTCCCAGTGCCACCGCCCCATTTCAAGGCCCTCATGGACACAAACACACATTAGGGCCCATCCTCAGGAAAGTCCATTTCAACTCAGCCACCCCGGTTGCTCCCGCAGAGGGATCCGATCTCAACTGTATTGTGGCTAGTAGACAATTGGATTGCGAGGCGGGCTTCCTTGGCATCCATTCTCCAAGGCTGCTCTGGTCATTCCATATGGTATGTCCTGGAGCTGCCCAACAGGTCTCAATTGTCACACAGAAGGAATCATTGAAGGGGGCATCCAGCCACTTTCACGCCAAAAAACCTCCATGGCCTTGAGATTCCGCTCCGTTCATGAAGGGGCAGTCATGCACAGAAACTCCAACCTGAGCCAACGTCTGATCTCGCCGTGACTTCAGATGCTTGAGAATATGGTTGCGACTGCAGGGGGTACCAGCCGTTCCCTCGGCCTGAAACTCAAGTCTAGCTTGTGTTCTCTGACTTCTGTCCTCACACTCCTGGCCCAGAAGCCAAAAAGTTTGGCAATTCCGGACCTTCAATGCAGCACTCTGCCAGCCCTCTAGAAAAAATATCTTGCCTAATGAGGAGCCCAGGAACCTCAAATGAGGATAAACCTACACGGCACTCGACTGTACCCAAATTATATAGTCTAACCTGGGTACTAATGCACTGTCTGACACAACCTGAGCCAGAATCTCCTGACCAAAACCCAGGCAGCTGACCGCACACTGAGCATATCAGACGCGCCATGGCCTTAGGTCGTCATCTCTTGCCAACTGCGATTTTTCAGGCTTCAGAACCTATACCTTATGTCCAATCACTGCTCACGATTGAAAATGATGCAGAAATCAGAACACCTTCCTCATGGCAAGAGACCTTGTGATTGCCATGTTGTCCAAGGTCCAGTGTAGTGGAAACCAGTTTGGCCCATGAGGCCCCGCCCATGCTCGCGGGCCACATTTGTCACAAACACACATTTGACCCTCAGCCCGAGCCCAGTCCTCAAGTAAGGCCGCTCAGTGGCTGGATGAAGAGACAGCTCATTGGGCCTGCCATGCCCCTAGGCCCCAATTTTTAACCATAGTTTGGGTTGTCCCTTCACTCTTCCCCAGGGCTCTGCTTTGGAATTCTTCTTTTGTTCGGACACCTGAGGTAATAAACATGAAAGGAGACCTCCCATCCCACAGATTGACAAAAAATAATTGGGACCGGGTCAAATCCACAGAGAGGAAGTTTCGTCCATGGCCCATGAGGCCTCCCCACATTCCATGGCCATCATTGATATAAAACCCAGAGACAAAAGCCTGAGCAAGTGCCTCAGACTCGCTCTTTCTTCATATCCTGAAGAGTTCTTCTCATGGTTTGTAGATTGTGCCTGCCATACCTACGTCCCCAAACATAAGGTGAGTTTGTGTTTACAGACTTCTGTCCTCAAAGTCCTGGGCCACACACCCTCCAGGCTGGGGCCCCTGGAGCCACACATTCGGACTGTGCCTACACAATCCATGGGAATTCTGCCCATTCCATTGTCCAAAATCTTACAAATTGGGAGAACTCTCCAAGGTCCCCGAGGCCATCCCAATAGTGTAGGTCTCCAGGGACAAACAAGGGTGGTCTGACACCAGGTGAGCATCTATCTCCACTCATTCCATAGACGGATATCCCCAGAGAAGAAGATTGAACCAGACAGGATCCTAGGCAATAATCGGATCCATTGCTTTGGTTTACAGGCATGTCTCCTCAAGAGCCTGGATTCCAAGACCAGCATAAGGGTTTTCCTGAGGCACCCATCAGAACAAATCTCCTCTCCACAAGGAAACTTGTGCATGGGAGCTATGTCAAAAGCGTAGGAGAATACTTCAGGGTTACGGTGCAACCGCCCCATTCCAAGGCCCTCATGGACAAAACACACTTTAGGCCCCATCCTCAGGAATGTCCATTTCAACTCAGCCACCCCGGTTGCTTCCGCAGAGCCATCCGATCACAACTGTATCGTAGCTAGGAGACAATTGGAAAGAGAGGCGGGATTCCCTGGCATCCATCCTCGAATGGTGCTCTGGAGTCATTCCATATGGGATGTCCTGGAGCTGCCCAACAGGTCACAATTGTCCCGCAGAAGGAATCCTTGAAGGGGGCATCACACAACTCCCAATGTGGGAAAATCTCCATGGCCTTGAGATTCCGCTCCTTTCTTGAAGGGGCAATCATGCACAGAAACTACAACCTGAGCCAACGTCTGATCCTCGCCCTGACTTCAGATGCTTAGATATTGTTTCCGATCTGCAGGGGGTAACTACCGTGCCCTCGGCCTGAAGCCCAAGTCTATCTTGTGTTCTCAGACTTCTGTCCTCAAACTCCTGGCCCAGATCCTCCATTTTGGCAATTCCGGACCCACAATGCAGCACTCTGCCTGCCCTCTAGAAAAAATAACTTGCCTAATGAGGTGCCCAGGCACCTCAAATGAGGATAAACCTACAGGGCACTCGACTGTACCCAAATTATATAGTCTAACTTGGGCACTAGTGCACTGTCTGACACAACCTGAGCCAGAACCTCCTGACCAACACCCAGGCAGTTGACTGCACATTGAGCATATCAGACGCGCCATCGCCTTAGATCGTCATCTATTCCCAACTGCGATTTTTCAAGCTTCGGAACCTAGACCTTATGTCCAAACACTGCCCAGGGTTGAAAATGATGTAGAAATCAGAAGACCTTCCCCATGGCAAGAACCTTGTGTTTGGCATGTTGTCCAAGGTCCAGTTTAGTTGAAACCAGTGTGGCCCATGAGGCCCCGCCCATGCTCGCGTGCCACGTTGGTCTCAAACACACACTGTGACCCTCACCCTGAGCCCAGCCCTCAAGTAAAGCCTCTCAGTGGCTGGATGAAGAGACAGCTTATAGTGCCTGCCATACCACTAGGCCCCAATTTTTAACCATAGTTTGGGTTTTCCCTTGACTCTTCCCCAGGGCTCTGCTTTGGAATTCCTCTTTTGTTCAGACACCTGAGGTAATAAACCTGAAAGGAGAAATCCCATCCCACAGATTGAGGAATAACAATTGGGATCGGGCCAAATCAACAAAGAGGAAGATTCGTCCATGGCCCATGAGTCCTCCCCACATTCCACGGCCATCGTTGATATAAAATCCAAATGCAAAAGCCTGAGCAAGTGCCTCAGAATCGCTCTTTCTTCATATCCTGAAGATTTCTTCTCATGATTTGTAGATTGGGCCTGCCATACCTACATCCCCAAACCTAAGCTGAGTTTGTGTTTTCAGACTTCTGTCCTCAAAGTCCTGGGCAACACACTCTCAGGCTGGGGCCCTGAAGCCACACATTAGGACTGTGCCTACCCAATCCATGGGAATTCTGCCCATTCCATTGTCCAAAATCGTACAAATTATGAGAACTCTCCAAAGTCCCCGAGGCCATCCCAATAGTGTAGGTCTCCGGGGACAAACAAGGACGGTCTAACACCAGGTGAGCATCTACCTCCACTCATTCCATAGATGAATATCCCCAGAGAAGAAGAATGAACAAGACAGGACCCTAGGCCATAATCGAATACATTGCTTTGGTTTACAGGCATGTCTCTTTAAAAGTCTGGATTCCAATACCAGCATAATGGGTTTCCTGAGGCACCCATCAGAACAAATCTCCTCTCCACAAGGAAACTTGTGCATGGGAGCTATGTCAAAAGCTTAGGAGAATACTTCAGTGTCCCAGTGCCACCGCCCCAATTCAAGGCCCTCATGGACACAAACACACATTAGGGCCCATCCTCAGGAAAGTCCATTTCAACTCAGCCACCCCGGTTGCTCCCGCAGAGGGATCTGATCTCAACTGTATTGTGGCTAGTAGACAATTGGATTGCGAGGCGGGCTTGCCTGGCATCCATCCTCCAACGGTGCTCTGGAGTCATTCCATATTAGATGTTCTGGAGCTGCCCAAAAGGTCTCAATTGTCACACAGAAGGAAACATTGAAGGGGGCATCCCACCACTCCCACGTCGGAAAACCTCCATGGCCTTGAGATTCCGCTCCTTTCATGAAGGGGAAGTCATGCAGAGAAACTCCAACCTGAGCCAACGTCTGATCCTCGCCGTGACTTCAGATGCTTGAGATTTTGATTGCGACTGCAGGGAGTACAAGCCGTGCCCTCCGCCTGAAACTCAAGTCTATTTTGTGTTCTCAGACTTCTGTCCTCACACTCCTGGCCCAGAAGCCCAAAAGTTTGGCAATTCCGGACCCACAATGCAGCACTCTGCCTGCCCTCTAGAAAAAATATCTTGCCTAATGAGGTGCCCAGGCACCTCAAATGAGGATAAACCTACACGGCACTCGACTGTACCCAAATTATATAGTCTAACCTGGGCACAAATACACTGTCTGACACAACTTGAGTCAGAACCTCCTGACCAACACCCAGGCAGCTGACCGCAACTGAGCATATCAGACGCGCCATCGCCTTAGGTCGTCATCTCTTCCCAACTGCGGTTTTTCAGGCTTCAGAACCTATACCTTATGTCCAATCACTGCTCACGATTGAAAATGATGCAGAAATCAGAACACCTTCCTCATGGCAAGAGACCTTGTGATTGCCATGTTGTCCAAGGTCCAGTGTAGTGGAAACCAGTTTGGCCCATGAGGCCCCGCCCATGCTCGCGGGCCACATTTGTCACAAACACACATTTGACCCTCAGCCTGAGCCCAGTCCTCAAGTAAGGCCGCTCAGTGGCTGGATGAAGAGACAGCATATGGGGCCTGCCATGCCCCTAGGCCCCAATTTTTAACCATAGTTTGGGTTGTCCCTTCACTCTTCCCCAGGGCTCTGCTTTGGAATTCTTCTTTTGTTCGGACACCTGAGGTAATAAACCTGAAGGAGACCTCCCATCCCACAGATTGACGAAAAATAATTGGGACCGGGCCAAATCCACAGAGAGGTAGATTCTTCCATGGCCCATGATGCCTCCCCACATTCCACGGCCATCGTTGATATAAAACCCAGAGACAAAAGCCTGAGCAAGTGCCTCAGACTCGCTCTTTCTTCATATCCTGAAGAGTTCTTCTCATGATTTGTAGATTGGGCCTGCCATACCTACGTCCCCAAACATAAGGTGAGTTTGTGTTTTCAGACTTCTGTCCTCAAAGTCCTGGGCCACACACCCTCCAGGCTGGGGCCCCTGGAGCCACACATTAGGACTGCCCCCACCCAATCCATGGGAATTCTGCCCATTCCATTGTCCAAAATCTTACAAATTGGGAGAACTCTCCAAGGTCCCCGAGGCAATCCCAATAGTGTAGGTCTCCAGGGACAAACAAGGGTGGTCTGACACCAGGTGAGCATCTACCTCCACTCATTCCATAGACGGATATCCCCAGAGAAGAAGATTGAACCAGACAGGATCCTAGCAATAATCGGATCCATTGCTTTGGTTTACAGGCATGTCTCCTCAAGAGCCTGGATTCCAAGACCAGCATAAGGGTTTTCCTGAGGCACCCATCAGAACAAATCTCCTCTCCACAAGGAAACTTGTGCATGGGAGCTATGTCAAAAGCTTAGGAGAATACTTCAGGGTCCCGGTACCACCGCCCCATTCCAAGGCCCTCATAGACACAAACACACTTAAGGTCCCCTCCTCAGGAAAGTCCATTTCAACTCAGCCACCACGGTTGCTCCCGCAGAGCCATCCGATCTCAACTGTATTGTTGATAGGAGACAATTGGAATGCGAGGCGGGCTTCCCAGGCATCCATCCTCGAACGGTGCTCTGGAGTCATTCCATATTAGATGTCCTGGAGCTGCCCAACAGGTCTCAATTGTCCAACAGATGGAATCCTTGAAGGGGGCATCACACAACTCCCAACGTGGGAAAAGCTCCATGGCCTTGAGATTCCACTTCTTTCATGAAGGGGCAGTCATGCACAGAAACTACAACCTGAGTCAACGTCTGATCCTGGCCATGACTTCAGATGCTTGTGATATTGTTTCCGATCTGCAGGGGGTACCTACCGTGCCCTCGGCCTGAAGCCCAAGTCTAGCTTGTGTTCTCAGACTTCTGTCCTCACATTCCTGGCCCAGAAATCCTCCATTTTGGCAATTCCGGATCCACAATGCAGCACTCAGCCTGCCCTCTAGAAAAAATATCTTGCCTAATGAGGTGCCCAGGCACCTCAATTGAGGATAAACCTACAGGGCACTCGACTGTACCCAAATTATATAGTCTAACTTGGGCACTAGTGCACTGTCTGACACATCCTGAGCCAGAACCTCCTGACCAACACCCAGGCAGTTGACCGCACACTGAGCATATCAGACGCGCCATCGCCTTAGATCGTCATCTCTTCCCAACTGCGATATTTCAGGCTTCAGAACCTAGACCTTATCTCCAACCCTTGCCCAGGGTTGAAAATGATGCAGAAATCAAAACACCTTCCCCATGGCAAGAGACCTTGTGATTGGCATGTTGTCCAAGGTCCAGTGTAGTTGAAACCAGTGTGGCCCATGAGGCCCCGCCCATGCTCACGTGCCACGTTGGTCACAAACACACACTGTGACCCTCAGCCTGAGCCCTGCCCTCAAGTAAGGCCTCTCAGTGGCTGGATGTAGAGACAGCTTATTTTGCCTGCCATGCCCCTAGGCCCCAATTTTTAACCATAGTTTGGGTTTTCCCTTCACTCTTCCCCAGGGCTCTGCTTTGGAATACCTCTTTTGTTCAGACACCTGAGGTAATAAACCTAAAAGGAGACTTCCCATCCCACAGATTGACGAAAAACAATTGGGATCGGGCCAAATCCACAGAGAGGAAGATTCGTCCATGACCCATGAGTCCACCCCACATTCCACGGCCATCGTTGATATAAAATCCAAATGCAAAAGCCTGAGCAAGTGCCTCAGAATCGCTCTTTCTTCATATCCTGAAGATTTCTTCTCATGATTTGTAGATTGGGCCTGCCATACCTACATCCCCAAACCTAGGCTGAATTTGTGTTTTCAGACTTCTGTCCTCAAAGACCTAAACCACACACCCTCAGGTAGGGGCCCCTGAAGCCACACATTAGGACTGTGCCTACCCAATCCATGGGAATTCTGCCCATTCCATTGTCCAAAATCGTACAAATTAGGAGAACTCTCCAAAGTCCCCGAGGCCATCCCAATAGTGTAGGTCTCCGGGGACAAACAAGGACGGTCTAACACCAGGTGAGCATCTACCTCCACTCATTCCATAGATGAATATCCCCAGACAAGAAGAATGAACAAGACAGGACCCTAGGCCATAATCGAATACATTGCTTTGGTTTACAGGCATGTCTCTTCAAAAGTCTGGATTCCAATACCAGCATAATGGGTTTCCTGAGGCACCCATCAGAACAAATCTCCTCTCCACAAGGAAACTTGTGCATGGGAGCTATGTTAAAAGCTTAGGAGAATACTTCAGGGTCCCAGTGCCACCGCCCCATTTCAAGGCCCTCATGGACACAAAAACACATTAGGGCCCATCTTCAGGAAAGTCTATTTCAACTCAGCCACACAGGTTGCTCCCGCAGAGGGATCCGATCTCAACTGTATTGTGGCTAGTAGACAATTGGATTGCGAGGCGGGCTTCCCTGACATCCATCCTCCAAGGGTGCTCTGGAGTCATTCCATATGGGATGTCCTGGAGCTGCCCAACAGGTCTCAATTGTCACACAGAAGGAATCATTGAAGGGGGCATCCCACCACTCCCACGTCGGAAAAACTCCATGGCCTTGAGATTCCGCTCCGTTCATGAAGGGGTAGTCATGCACAGAAACTACAACCTGAGCCAACGTCTGATCATCGCCGTGACTTCAGATGCTTGAGATTTTGGTTGCAACTGCAGGGGGTACCAGCCGTGCCCTCGGCCTGAAACTCAAGTCTAGCTTGTGTTCTCAGACTTCTGTCCTCACACTCCTGGCCCAGAAGCCCAAAAGTTTGGCAATTCCGGACCCACAATGCAGCACTCTGCCTGCCCTCTAGAAAAAATATCTTGCCTAATGAGGTGCCCAGGCACCTCAAATGAGGATAAACCTACAAGGCACTCGACTGTACCAAAATTATATAGTCTAACCTGGGCACTAATACACTGTCTGACACAACCTGAGTCAGAACCTCCTGACCAACACCCAGGCAGCTGACCGCACACTGAGCATATCAGACGCGCCATCGCCTTAGGTCGTCATCTCTACCCAACTACGATTTTTCAGGCTTCAGAACCTATACCTTATGTCCAATCACTGCTCACGATTGAAAATGATGCAGAAATCAGAACACCTTCCCCATGGCAAGAGACCTTGTGATTGGCATGTTGTGCAAGGTCCAGTGTAGTTGAAACCAGTTTGGCCCATGAGGCCCCGCCCATTCACGTGCCACGTTGGTCACAAACACACACTGTGACCCTCAGCCTGAGCCCAGTCCTCAAGTAAGGCCTCTCAGTGGCTGGATGTAGAGACAGCTTATTTTGTCTGCCATGCCCCTAGGCCCCAAATTTTTAACCATAGTTTGGGTTGTCCCTTCACTCTTCCCCAGGGCTCTGCTTTAGAATACTTCTTTTGTTCGGACACCTGAGGTAATAAACCTGAAAGGAGACCTCCCATCCCACAGATTGACGAAAAATAATTGGGACCGCCCCAATCCACAGAAGGATATTCGTCCATGGCCCATGAGGCCTCCCCACATTCCACGACCATCATTGATATAAAATCCAGAGACAAAACCCTGAGCAAGTGCCTCAGAATCGCTCTTTCTTCATATCCTGAAGATTTCTTCTCATGGTTTGTAGATTGGGCCTGCCATACCTACATCCCCAAACCTAGGCTGAATTTGTGTTTTCAGACTTCTGTCCTCAAAGTCCTGGGCCACACATCCTCCAGGCTGGGGCCCCTGGAGCCACACATTAGGACTGTGCCTACCCAATCCATGGAAATACTGCCCATTCCATTGTCCAAAATGGTACAAATTAGGAGAACTCTCCAAAGTCCCCGAGGCCATCCCAATAGTGTAGGTCTCCGGGGACAAACGAGGGAGGTAAGACACCAGGTGAGCATCTACCTCCACTCATTCCATAGATGAATATCCCCAGACAAGAAGAATGAACAAGACAGGACCCTAGGCCATTATCGAATACATTGCTTTGGTTTACAGGCATGTCTCTTCAAAAGTCTGGATTCCAATACCAGCATAATGGGTTTCCTGAGGCACCCATCAGAACAAATCTCCTCTCCACTAGGAAACTTGTGCATGGGAGCTATGTCAAAAGCTTAGGAGAATACTTCAGGGTCCCAGTGCCACCGCCCCATTTCAAGGCCCTCATGGACACAAACACACATTAGGGCCCATCTTCAGGAAAGTCCATTTCAACTCAGCCACACAGGTTGCTCCCGCAGAGGGATCCGATCTCAACTGTATTGTGGCTAGTAGACAATTGGATTGCGAGGCGGGCTTCCCTGACATCCATCCTCCAAGGGTGCTCTGGAGTCATTCCATATGGGATGTCCTGGAGCTGCCCAACTGGTCTCAATTGTCCCGCAGAAGGAATCCTTGAAGGGGGCATCACACAACTCCCAACGTGGGAAAAGCTCCATGGCTTCGAGATTCCGCTCCTTTCATGAAGGGGCAGTCATGCACAGAAACTACAACCTGAGCCAACGACTGATCCTCGCCGTGATTTCAGATGCTTGAGATATGGTTTCCGATCTGCAGGGGGTACCTACCGTGCCCTCGGCCTGAAGCCCAAGTCTATCTTGTGTTCTCAGACTTCTGTCCTCAAACTCGTGGCCCGGAAGTCCTCCATTTTGGCAATTCCGGACCCACAAGGCAGCACTCTGCCTGCCCTCTAGAAAAAATATCTTGCCTAATGAGGTGCCCAGGCACCTCAAATGAGGATAAACCTACAGGGAACTCGACTGTACCCAAATTATATAGTCTAACTTGGGCACTAGTGCACTGTTTGACAAAACCTCAGCCAGAACCCCCTGACCAACACCCAGGCAGCTGACCGTACACTGAGCATATCAGACGCGCCATCGCCTTAGGTCGTCATCTCTTCCCAACTGCGATTTTTCAGGCTTCAGAACCTGTACCTTATGTCCAATCACTGCTCACGTTTGAAAATGATGCAGAAATCAGAACACCTTCCCCATGGCAAGAGACCTTGTGATTGGCATGTTGTCCAAGGTCCAGTGTAGATGAAACAAGTTTGGCCCATGAGGCCCCACCCATGTTCGCGGGCCACAATTGTCACAAACACACATTTGACCCTCAGCCTGAGCCCAGTCTCAAGTAGGCCGCTCAGTGGCTGGATGAAGAGACAGCTTATTGGGCCTGCCAAGCCCCTATGCCGCAATTTTTAACCATAATTTGGGTTTTCCCTTCACTCTTCCCCAGGGCTCTGCTTTGGAATTCCTCTTTTGTTCGGACACCTGAGGTAATAAACCTGAAAGGAGACCTCCCATCCCACAGATTGACGAAAAAAATTGGGACCGCCCCAATCCACAGAAAGGAAGATTCGTCCATGGCCCATGATGCCTCCCCACATTCCACGGCCATCGTTGATATAAAATCCAGAGACAAAAGCCTGAGCAAGTGCCTCAGACTCGCTCTTTCTTCATATCCTGAAGAGTTCTTCTCATGGTTTGTAGATTGGGCCTGCCATAACTACGTCCCCAAACATAAGGTGAGTTTGTGTTTTCAGACTTCTGTCCTCAAATTCCCGGGCCACACAGCCTCCAGGCTGGGGCCCCTTGAGCCACACATTCGGACTGTGCCTACCCAATCCATGGGAATTCTGCCCATTCCATTGTCCAAAATCTTACAAATTGAGAGAACTCTCCAAAGTCCCCGAGGCAATCCCAATAGTGTAGGTCTCCAGGGACAAACAAGGGTGGTCTGACACCAGGTGAGCATCTACCTCCAATCATTCCATAGATGAATATCCCCAGAGAAGGAGAATGAACAAGACAGGACCCTAGGCCATAATCGAATACATTGCTTTGTTTTACAGGCATGTCTCTTCAAAAGTCTGGATTCCAATTCCAGCACAATGGGTTTCCTGAGGCACACATCAGAACTAATCTCCTCTCCACAAGGAAACTTGTGCATGGGAGCTATGTCAAAAGCTTAGGAGAATACTTCAGGGTCCCGGGGCCACCGCCCCATTCCAAGGTCCTCATGGACACAAACACACATTAGGGCCCATCCTCAGGAAAGTCCATTTCAACTCATCCACCCCGGTTGCTCCCGCAGAGGGATCCGATCTCAACTGTATTGTGGCTAGTAGACAATTGGATTGTGAGGCGGGCTTGCCTGGCATCCATCCTCCAACGGTGCTCTGGAGTCATTCCATATGGGATGTCCTGGAGCTGCCCAACAGGTCTTAATTGTCACACAGAAGGAATCATTGAAGGGGGCATCCCACCACTCCCAACGTTGGAAACCTCCATGGCCTTGAGATTCCGCTCCTTTCATGAAGGCGCAGTCATGCACAGAAACTCCAACCTGAGCCAACGACTGATCCTCGCCGTGATTTCAGATGCTTGAGATTTTGGTTGTGACTGCAGGGGGTACCAGCCGTGCCCTCGGCCTGAAACTCAAGTCTAGCTCGTGTTCTCAAACTTCTGTCCTCACACTCCTGTCCCAGAAGCCCTCAAGTTTGGCAATTCCGGACCCACAATGCAGCACTCTGCCTGCCCTCTAGAAAAAATATCTTGCCTAATGAGGTGCCCAGGCACCTCAAATGAGGATAAACCTACAGGGCACTTGACTGTACCCAAATTATATAGTCTAACTTGGGCACTAGTGCACTGTATGACACAACCTGAGCCAGAACCTCCTGACCAACACCCAGGCAGTTGACCGCACACTGAGCATATCAGATGCGCCATCGCCTTAGATTGTCATCTCTTCCCAACTGCGATTTTTCAGGCTTCAGAACCTAGACCTTATCTCCAACCACTGCCCAGGGTTGAAAATGATGCAGAAATCAAAACACCTTCCCCATGGCAAGAGACCTTGTGATTGGCATGTTGTCCAAGGTCCAGTGTAGTTGAAACCAGTGTGGCCCATGAGGCCCCGCCCATGCTCGCGTGCCACGTTGGTCACAAACACACACTGTGACCCTCAGCCTGACTCCAGGCCTCAAGTAAGGCCTCTCAGTGGCTGGATGAAGAGACAGCTTATTGTGCCTGCCATGCCCCTAGGCCCCAATTTTTAACCATAGTTTGGGTTTTCCCTTCACTCTTCCCCAGGGCTCTGCTTTGGAATTCCTCTTTTGTTCAGACACCTGAGGTAATAAACCTGAAAGGAGAAATCCCATCCCACAGATTGACGAAAAACAATTGGGATCGGGCCAAATCCACAGAGAGGAAGATTCGTCCATGGCCCATGAGTCCTCCCCCATTCCACGGCCATCGTTGATATAAAATCCAAATGCAAAAGCCTGAGCAAGTGCCTCAGAATCGCTCTTTCTTCATATCCTGAAGATTTCTTCTCATGATTTGTAGATTGGGCCTGCCATACCTACATCCCCAAACCTAAGCTGAGTTTGTGTTTTCAGACTTCTGTCCTCAAAGTCCTGGGCCACACACCCTCATGCTGGGGCCTCTGAAGCCACACATTAGGACTGTGCCTTCCCAATCCATGGGAATTCTGCCCATTCCATTGTCCAAAATCGTACAAATTAGGAGAATTCTCCAAAGTCCCTGAGGCCAAACCAATAGTGTAGGTCTCCGGGGACAAACAAGGGCGGTAAGACACCAGGTGAGCATCTACCTCCACTCATTCCATAGATGAATATCCCCAGACAAGAAGAATGAACAAGACAGGACCCTAGGCCATAATCGAATACATTGCATTGGTTTACAGGCATGTCTCTTCAAAAGTCTGGATTCCAATACCAGCATAATGGGTTTCCTGAGGCACCCATCAGAACAAATCTCCTCTCCACAAGGAAACTTGTGCATGGGAGCTATGTCAAAAGCTTAGGAGAATACTTCAGGGTCCCAGTGCCACCGCCCCATTTCAAGGCCCTCATGGACACAAACACACATTAGGGCCCATCTTCAGGAAAGTCCATTTCAACTCAGCCACCCCGGTTGCTCCCGCAGAGGGATCCGATCTCAACTGTATTGTGGCTAGTAGACAATTGGATTGCGAGGCGGGCTTCCCTGACATCCATCCTCCAAGGGTGCTCTGGAGTCATTCCATATGGGATGTCCTGGAGCGGCCCAACTGGTCTCAATTGTCCCGCAGAAGGAATCCTTGAAGGGGGCATCACACAACTCCCAACGTGGGAAAAGCTCCATGGCTTCGAGATTCCGCTCCTTTCATGAAGGGGCAGTCATGCACAGAAACTACAACCTGAGCCAACGTCTGATCCTCGCCGTGACTTCAGATGCTTGAGATATGGTTTCCGATCTGCAGGGGGTACCTACCGTGCCCTCGGCCTGAAGCCCAAGTCTATCTTGTGTTCTCAGACTTCTGTCCTCAAACTCCTGGCCCGGAAGTCCTCCATTTTGGCAATTCCGGACCCACAAGGCAGCACTCTGCCTGCCCTCTAGAAAAAATATCTTGCCTAATGAGGTGCCCAGGCACCTCAAATGAGGATAAACCTACAGGGAACTCGACTGTACCCAAATTATATAGTCTAACTTGGGCACTAGTGCACTGTCTGACACAACCTCAGCCAGAACCCCCTGACCAACACCCAGGCAGCTGACCGTACACTGAGCATATCAGACGCGCCATCGCCTTAGGTCGTCATCTCTTCCCAACTGCGATTTTTCAGGCTTCAGAACCTGTACCTTATGTCCAATCACTGCTCACGTTTGAAAATGATGCAGAAATCAGAACACCTTCCCCATGGCAAGAGACCTTGTGATTGGCATGTTGTCCAAGGTCCAGTGTAGTTGAAACCAGTTTGGCCCATGAGGCCCCACCCATGTTCGCGGGCCACAATTGTCACAAACACACATTTGACCCTCAGCCTGAGCCCAGTCTCAAGTAAAGCCGCTCAGTGGCTGGATGAAGAGACAGCTTATTGGGCCTGCCAAGCCCCTATGCCGCAATTTTTAACCATAGTTTGGGTTTTCCATTCACTCTTCCCCAGGGCTCTGCTTTGGAATTCCTCTTTTGTTCGGACACCTGAGGTAATAAACCTGAAAGGAGACCTCCCATCCCACAGATTGACGAAAAAAATTGGGACCGCCCCAATCCACAGAAAGGAAGATTCGTCCATGGCCCATGATGCCTCCCCACATTCCACGGCCATCGTTGATATAAAATCCAGAGACAAAAGCCTGAGCAAGTGCCTCAGACTCGCTCTTTCTTCATATCCTGAAGAGTTCTTCTCATGGTTTGTAAATTGGGCCTGCCATACCTACGTCCCCAAACATAAGGTGAGTTTGTGTTTTCAGACTTCTGTCCTCAAAGTCCTGGGCCACACAGCCTCCAGGCTGGGGCCCCTGGAGCCACACATTCGGACTGTGCCTACCCAATCCATGGGTATTCTGCCCATTCCATTGTCCAAAATCTTACAAATTGGGAGAACTCTCCAAAGTCCCCGAGGCAATCCCAATAGTGTAGATCTCCAGGGACAAACAAGGGTGGTCTGACACCAGGTGAGCATCTACCTCCAATCATTCCATAGATGAATATCCCCAGAGAAGGAGAATGAACAAGACAGGACCCTAGGCCATAATCGAATACATTGCTTTGTTTTACAGGCATGTCTCTTCAAAGGTCTGGATTCCAATTCCAGCACAATGGGTTTCCTGAGGCACACATCAGAACAAATATCCTCTCCACAAGGAAACTTGTGCATGGGAGCTATGTCAAAAGCTTAGGAGAATACTTCAGGGTCCCGGGGCCACCGCCCCATTCCAAGGTCCTCATGGACACAAACACACATTAGGGCCCATCCTCAGGAAAGTCCATTTCAACTCATCCACCCCGGTTGCTCCCGCAGAGGGATCCGATCTCAACTGTATTGTGGCTAGTAGACAATTGGATTGTGAGGCGGGCTTGCCTGGCATCCATCCTCCAACGGTGCTCTGGAGTCATTCCATATGGGATGTCCTGGAGCTGCCCAACAGGTCTTAATTGTCACACAGAAGGAATCATTGAAGGGGGCATCCCACCACTCCCAACGTCGGAAACCTCCATGGCCTTGAGATTCCGCTCCTTTCATGAAGGCGCAGTCATGCACAGAAACTCCAACCTGAGCCAACGACTGATCCTCGCCGTGATTTCAGATGCTTGAGATTTTGGTTGTGACTGCAGGGGGTACCAGCCGTGCCCTCGGCCTGAAACTCAAGTCTAGCTCGTGTTCTCAAACTTCTGTCCTAACACTCCTGTCCCAGAGCTCTCAAGTTTGGCAATTCCGGACCACAATGCAGCACTCTGCCTGCCCTCTAGAAAAAATATCTTGCCTAATGAGGTGCCCAGGCACCTCAAATGAGGATAAACCTACAGGGCACACGACTGTACCCAAATTATATAGTCTAACTTGGGCACTAGTGCACTGTATGACACAACCTGAGCCAGAACCTCCTGACCAACACCCAGGCAGTTGACCGCACACTGAGCATATCAGATGCGCCATCGCCTTAGATTGTCATCTCTTCCCAACTGCGATTTTTCAGGCTTCAGAACCTAGACCTTATCTCCAACCACTGCCCAGGGTTGAAAATGATGCAGAAATCAAAACACCTTCCCCATGGCAAGAGACCTTGTGATTGGCATGTTGTCCAAGGTCCAGTGTAGTTGAAACCAGTGTGGCCCATGAGGCCCCGCCCATGCTCGCGTGCCACGTTGGTCACAAACACACACTGTGACCCTCAGCCTGACTCCAGGCCTCAAGTAAGGCTGGATGAAGAGACAGCTTATTGTGCCTGCCATGCCCCTAGGCCCCAATTTTTAACCATAGTTTGGGTTTTCCCTTCACTCTTCCCCAGGGCTCTGCTTTGGAATTCCTCTTTTGTTCAGACACCTGAGGTAATAAACCTGAAAGGAGAAATCCCATCCCACAGATTGACGAAAAACAATTGGGATCGGGCCAAATCCACAGAGAGGAAGATTCGTCCATGGCCCATGAGTCCTCCCCCATTCCACGGCCATCGTTGATATAAAATCCAAATGCAAAAGCCTGAGCAAGTGCCTCAGAATCGCTCTTTCTTCATATCCTGAAGATTTCTTCTCATGATTTGTAGATTGGGCCTGCCATACCTACATCCCCAAACCTAAGCTGAGTTTGTGTTTTCAGACTTCTGTCCTCAAAGTCCTGGGCCACACACCCTCATGCTGGGGCCTCTGAAGCCACACATTAGGACTGTGCCTACCCAATCCATGGGAATTCTGCCCATTCCATTGTCCAAAATCGTACAAATTAGGAGAATTCTCCAAAGTCCCTGAGGCCAAACCAATAGTGTAGGTCTCCGGGGACAAACAAGGGCGGTAAGACACCAGGTGAGCATCTACCTCCACTCATTCCATAGATGAATATCCCCAGACAAGAAGAATGAACAAGACAGGACCCTAGGCCATAATCGAATACATTGCATTGGTTTACAGGCATGTCTCTTCAAAAGTCTGGATTCCAATACCAGCATAATGGGTTTCCTGAGGCACCCATCAGAACAAATCTCCTCTCCACAAGGAAACTTGTGCATGGGAGCTATGTCAAAAGCTTAGGAGAATACTTCAGGGTACCAGTGCCACCGCCCCATTTCAAGGCCCTCATGGACACAAACACACATTAGGGCCCATCTTCAGGAAAGTCCATTTCAACTCAGCCACCCCGGTTGCTCCCGCAGAGGGATCCGATCTCAACTGTATTGTGGCTAGTAGACAATTGGATTGCGAGGCGGGCTTCCCTGACATCCATCCTCCAAGGGTGCTCTGGAGTCATTCCATATGGGATGTCCTGGAGCGGCCCAACTGGTCTCAATTGTCCCGCAGAAGGAATCCTTGAAGGGGGCATCACACAACTCCCAACGTGGGAAAAGCTCCATGGCTTCGAGATTCCGCTCCTTTCATGAAGGGGCAGTCATGCACAGAAACTACAACCTGAGCCAACGTCTGATCCTCGCCGTGACTTCAGATGCTTGAGATATGGTTTCCGATCTGCAGGGGGTACCTACCGTGCCCTCGGCCTGAAGCCCAAGTCTATCTTGTGTTCTCAGACTTCTGTCCTCAAACTCCTGGCCCGGAAGTCCTCCATTTTGGCAATTCCGGACCCACAAGGCAGCACTCTGCCTGCCCTCTAGAAAAAATATCTTGCCTAATGAGGTGCCCAGGCACCTCAAATGAGGATAAACCTACAGGGAACTCGACTGTACCCAAATTATATAGTCTAACTTGGGCACTAGTGCACTGTCTGACACAACCTCAGCCAGAACCCCCTGACCAACACCCAGGCAGCTGACCGTACACTGAGCATATCAGACGCGCCATCGCCTTAGGTCGTCATCTCTTCCCAACTGCGATTTTTCAGGCTTCAGAACCTGTACCTTATGTCCAATCACTGCTCACGTTTGAAAATGATGCAGAAATCAGAACACCTTCCCCATGGCAAGAGACCTTGTGATTGGCATGTTGTCCAAGGTCCAGTGTAGTTGAAACCAGTTTGGCCCATGAGGCCCCACCCATGTTCGCGGGCCACAATTGTCACAAACACACATTTGACCCTCAGCCTGAGCCCAGTCTCAAGTAAAGCCGCTCAGTGGCTGGATGAAGAGACAGCTTATTGGGCCTGCCAAGCCCCTATGCCGCAATTTTTAACCATAGTTTGGGTTTTCCATTCACTCTTCCCCAGGGCTCTGCTTTGGAATTCCTCTTTTGTTCGGACACCTGAGGTAATAAACCTGAAAGGAGACCTCCCATCCCACAGATTGACGAAAAAAATTGGGACCGCCCCAATCCACAGAAAGGAAGATTCGTCCATGGCCCATGATGCCTCCCCACATTCCACGGCCATCGTTGATATAAAATCCAGAGACAAAAGCCTGAGCAAGTGCCTCAGACTCGCTCTTTCTTCATATCCTGAAGAGTTCTTCTCATGGTTTGTAAATTGGGCCTGCCATACCTACGTCCCCAAACATAAGGTGAGTTTGTGTTTTCAGACTTCTGTCCTCAAAGTCCTGGGCCACACAGCCTCCAGGCTGGGGCCCCTGGAGCCACACATTCGGACTGTGCCTACCCAATCCATGGGTATTCTGCCCATTCCATTGTCCAAAATCTTACAAATTGGGAGAACTCTCCAAAGTCCCCGAGGCAATCCCAATAGTGTAGATCTCCAGGGACAAACAAGGGTGGTCTGACACCAGGTGAGCATCTACCTCCAATCATTCCATAGATGAATATCCCCAGAGAAGGAGAATGAACAAGACAGGACCCTAGGCCATAATCGAATACATTGCTTTGTTTTACAGGCATGTCTCTTCAAAGGTCTGGATTCCAATTCCAGCACAATGGGTTTCCTGAGGCACACATCAGAACAAATATCCTCTCCACAAGGAAACTTGTGCATGGGAGCTATGTCAAAAGCTTAGGAGAATACTTCAGGGTCCCGGGGCCACCGCCCCATTCCAAGGTCCTCATGGACACAAACACACATTAGGGCCCATCCTCAGGAAAGTCCATTTCAACTCATCCACCCCGGTTGCTCCCGCAGAGGGATCCGATCTCAACTGTATTGTGGCTAGTAGACAATTGGATTGTGAGGCGGGCTTGCCTGGCATCCATCCTCCAACGGTGCTCTGGAGTCATTCCATATGGGATGTCCTGGAGCTGCCCAACAGGTCTTAATTGTCACACAGAAGGAATCATTGAAGGGGGCATCCCACCACTCCCAACGTCGGAAACCTCCATGGCCTTGAGATTCCGCTCCTTTCATGAAGGCGCAGTCATGCACAGAAACTCCAACCTGAGCCAACGACTGATCCTCGCCGTGATTTCAGATGCTTGAGATTTTGGTTGTGACTGCAGGGGGTACCAGCCGTGCCCTCGGCCTGAAACTCAAGTCTAGCTCGTGTTCTCAAACTTCTGTCCTAACACTCCTGTCCCAGAAGCTCTCAAGTTTGGCAATTCCGGACCACAATGCAGCACTCTGCCTGCCCTCTAGAAAAAATATCTTGCCTAATGAGGTGCCCAGGCACCTCAAATGAGGATAAACCTACAGGGCACACGACTGTACCCAAATTATATAGTCTAACTTGGGCACTAGTGCACTGTATGACACAACCTGAGCCAGAACCTCCTGACCAACACCCAGGCAGTTGACCGCACACTGAGCATATCAGATGCGCCATCGCCTTAGATTGTCATCTCTTCCCAACTGCGATTTTTCAGGCTTCAGAACCTAGACCTTATCTCCAACCACTGCCCAGGGTTGAAAATGATGCAGAAATCAAAACACCTTCCCCATGGCAAGAGACCTTGTGATTGGCATGTTGTCCAAGGTCCAGTGTAGTTGAAACCAGTGTGGCCCATGAGGCCCCGCCCATGCTCGCGTGCCACGTTGGTCACAAACACACACTGTGACCCTCAGCCTGACTCCAGGCCTCAAGTAAGGCCTCTCAGTGGCTGGATGAAGAGACAGCTTATTGTGCCTGCCATGCCCCTAGGCCCCAATTTTTAACCATAGTTTGGGTTTTCCCTTCACTCTTCCCCAGGGCTCTGCTTTGGAATTCCTCTTTTGTTCAGACACCTGAGGTAATAAACCTGAAAGGAGAAATCCCATCCCACAGATTGACGAAAAACAATTGGGATCGGGCCAAATCCACAGAGAGGAAGATTCGTCCATGGCCCATGAGTCCTCCCCCATTCCACGGCCATCGTTGATATAAAATCCAAATGCAAAAGCCTGAGCAAGTGCCTCAGAATCGCTCTTTCTTCATATCCTGAAGATTTCTTCTCATGATTTGTAGATTGGGCCTGCCATACCTACATCCCCAAACCTAAGCTGAGTTTGTGTTTTCAGACTTCTGTCCTCAAAGTCCTGGGCCACACACCCTCATGCTGGGGCCTCTGAAGCCACACATTAGGACTGTGCCTACCCAATCCATGGGAATTCTGCCCATTCCATTGTCCAAAATCGTACAAATTAGGAGAATTTTCCAAAGTCCCTGAGGCCAAACCAATAGTGTAGGTCTCCGGGGACAAACAAGGGCGGTAAGACACCAGGTGAGCATCTACCTCCACTCATTCCATAGATGAATATCCCCAGACAAGAAGAATGAACAAGACAGGACCCTAGGCCATAATCGAATACATTGCATTGGTTTACAGGCATGTCTCTTCAAAAGTCTGGATTCCAATACCAGCATAATGGGTTTCCTGAGGCACCCATCAGAACAAATCTCCTCTCCACAAGGAAACTTGTGCATGGGAGCTATGTCAAAAGCTTAGGAGAATACTTCAGGGTACCAGTGCCACCGCCCCATTTCAAGGCCCTCATGGACACAAACACACATTAGGGCCCATCTTCAGGAAAGTCCATTTCAACTCAGCCACCCCGGTTGCTCCCGCAGAGGGATCCGATCTCAACTGTATTGTGGCTAGTAGACAATTGGATTGCGAGGCGGGCTTCCCTGACATCCATCCTCCAAGGGTGCTCTGGAGTCATTCCATATGGGATGTCCTGGAGCGGCCCAACTGGTCTCAATTGTCCCGCAGAAGGAATCCTTGAAGGGGGCATCACACAACTCCCAACGTGGGAAAAGCTCCATGGCTTCGAGATTCCGCTCCTTTCATGAAGGGGCAGTCATGCACAGAAACTACAACCTGAGCCAACGTCTGATCCTCGCCGTGACTTCAGATGCTTGAGATATGGTTTCCGATCTGCAGGGGGTACCTACCGTGCCCTCGGCCTGAAGCCCAAGTCTATCTTGTGTTCTCAGACTTCTGTCCTCAAACTCCTGGCCCGGAAGTCCTCCATTTTGGCAATTCCGGACCCACAAGGCAGCACTCTGCCTGCCCTCTAGAAAAAATATCTTGCCTAATGAGGTGCCCAGGCACCTCAAATGAGGATAAACCTACAGGGAACTCGACTGTACCCAAATTATATAGTCTAACTTGGGCACTAGTGCACTGTCTGACACAACCTCAGCCAGAACCCCCTGACCAACACCCAGGCAGCTGACCGTACACTGAGCATATCAGACGCGCCATCGCCTTAGGTCGTCATCTCTTCCCAACTGCGATTTTTCAGGCTTCAGAACCTGTACCTTATGTCCAATCACTGCTCACGTTTGAAAATGATGCAGAAATCAGAACACCTTCCCCATGGCAAGAGACCTTGTGATTGGCATGTTGTCCAAGGTCCAGTGTAGTTGAAACCAGTTTGGCCCATGAGGCCCCACCCATGTTCGCGGGCCACAATTGTCACAAACACACATTTGACCCTCAGCCTGAGCCCAGTCTCAAGTAAAGCCGCTCAGTGGCTGGATGAAGAGACAGCTTATTGGGCCTGCCAAGCCCCTATGCCGCAATTTTTAACCATAGTTTGGGTTTTCCATTCACTCTTCCCCAGGGCTCTGCTTTGGAATTCCTCTTTTGTTCGGACACCTGAGGTAATAAACCTGAAAGGAGACCTCCCATCCCACAGATTGACGAAAAAAATTGGGACCGCCCCAATCCACAGAAAGGAAGATTCGTCCATGGCCCATGATGCCTCCCCACATTCCACGGCCATCGTTGATATAAAATCCAGAGACAAAAGCCTGAGCAAGTGCCTCAGACTCGCTCTTTCTTCATATCCTGAAGAGTTCTTCTCATGGTTTGTAAATTGGGCCTGCCATACCTACGTCCCCAAACATAAGGTGAGTTTGTGTTTTCAGACTTCTGTCCTCAAAGTCCTGGGCCACACAGCCTCCAGGCTGGGGCCCCTGGAGCCACACATTCGGACTGTGCCTACCCAATCCATGGGTATTCTGCCCATTCCATTGTCCAAAATCTTACAAATTGGGAGAACTCTCCAAAGTCCCCGAGGCAATCCCAATAGTGTAGATCTCCAGGGACAAACAAGGGTGGTCTGACACCAGGTGAGCATCTACCTCCAATCATTCCATAGATGAATATCCCCAGAGAAGGAGAATGAACAAGACAGGACCCTAGGCCATAATCGAATACATTGCTTTGTTTTACAGGCATGTCTCTTCAAAGGTCTGGATTCCAATTCCAGCACAATGGGTTTCCTGAGGCACACATCAGAACAAATATCCTCTCCACAAGGAAACTTGTGCATGGGAGCTATGTCAAAAGCTTAGGAGAATACTTCAGGGTCCCGGGGCCACCGCCCCATTCCAAGGTCCTCATGGACACAAACACACATTAGGGCCCATCCTCAGGAAAGTCCATTTCAACTCATCCACCCCGGTTGCTCCCGCAGAGGGATCCGATCTCAACTGTATTGTGGCTAGTAGACAATTGGATTGTGAGGCGGGCTTGCCTGGCATCCATCCTCCAACGGTGCTCTGGAGTCATTCCATATGGGATGTCCTGGAGCGGCCCAACTGGTCTCAATTGTCCCGCAGAAGGAATCCTTGAAGGGGGCATCACACAACTCCCAACGTGGGAAAAGCTCCATGGCTTCGAGATTCCGCTCCTTTCATGAAGGGGCAGTCATGCACAGAAACTACAACCTGAGCCAACGTCTGATCCTCGCCGTGACTTCAGATGCTTGAGATATGGTTTCCGATCTGCAGGGGGTACCTACCGTGCCCTCGGCCTGAAGCCCAAGTCTATCTTGTGTTCTCAGACTTCTGTCCTCAAACTCCTGGCCCGGAAGTCCTCCATTTTGGCAATTCCGGACCCACAAGGCAGCACTCTGCCTGCCCTCTAGAAAAAATATCTTGCCTAATGAGGTGCCCAGGCACCTCAAATGAGGATAAACCTACAGGGAACTCGACTGTACCCAAATTATATAGTCTAACTTGGGCACTAGTGCACTGTCTGACACAACCTCAGCCAGAACCCCCTGACCAATACCCAGGCAGCTGACCGTACACTGAGCATATCAGACGCGCCATCGCCTTAGGTCGTCATCTCTTCCCAACTGCGATTTTTCAGGCTTCAGAACCTGTACCTTATGTCCAATCACTGCTCACGTTTGAAAATGATGCAGAAATCAGAACACCTTCCCCATGGCAAGAGACCTTGTGATTGGCATGTTGTCCAAGGTCCAGTGTAGTTGAAACCAGTTTGGCCCATGAGGCCCCACCCATGTTCGCGGGCCACAATTGTCACAAACACACATTTGACCCTCAGCCTGAGCCCAGTCTCAAGTAAAGCCGCTCAGTGGCTGGATGAAGAGACAGCTTTTTGGGCCTGCCAAGGCCCTATGCCGCAATTTTTAACCATAGTTTGGGTTTTCCATTCACTCTTCCCCAGGGCTCTGCTTTGGAATTCCTCTTTTGTTCGGACACCTGAGGTAATAACCTGAAAGGAGACCTCCCATCCCACAGATTGACGAAAAAAATTGGGACCGCCCCAATCCACAGAAAGGAAGATTCGTCCATGGCCCATGATGCCTCCCCACATTCCACGGCCATCGTTGATATAAAATCCAGAGACAAAAGCCTGAGCAAGTGCCTCAGACTCGCTCTTTCTTCATATCCTGAAGAGTTCTTCTCATGGTTTGTAAATTGGGCCTGCCATACCTACGTCCCCAAACATAAGGTGAGTTTGTGTTTTCAGACTTCTGTCCTCAAAGTCCTGGGCCACACAGCCTCCAGGCTGGGGCCCCTGGAGCCACACATTCGGACTGTGCCTACCCAATCCATGGGTATTCTGCCCATTCCATTGTCCAAAATCTTACAAATTGGGAGAACTCTCCAAAGTCCCCGAGGCAATCCCAATAGTGTAGATCTCCAGGGACAAACAAGGGTGGTCTGACACCAGGTGAGCATCTACCTCCAATCATTCCATAGATGAATATCCCCAGAGAAGGAGAATGAACAAGACAGGACCCTAGGCCATAATCGAATACATTGCTTTGTTTTACAGGCATGTCTCTTCAAAAGTCTGGATTCCAATTCCAGCACAATGGGTTACCTGAGGCACACATCAGAACAAATATCCTCTCCACAAGGAAACTTGTGCATGGGAGCTATGTCAAAAGCTTAGGAGAATACTTCAGGGTCCCGGGGCCACCGCCCCATTCCAAGGTCCTCATGGACACAAACACACATTAGGGCCCATCCTCAGGAAAGTCCATTTCAACTCATCCACCCCGGTTGCTCCCGCAGAGGGATCCGATCTCAACTGTATTGTGGCTAGTAGACAATTGGATTGTGAGGCGGGCTTGCCTGGCATCCATCCTCCAACGGTGCTCTGGAGTCATTCCATATGGGATGTCCTGGAGCTGCCCAACAGGTCTTAATTGTCACACAGAAGGAATCATTGAAGGGGGCATCCCACCACTCCCAACGTCGGAAACCTCCATGGCCTTGAGATTCCGCTCCTTTCATGAAGGCGCAGTCATGCACAGAAACTCCAACCTGAGCCAACGACTGATCCTCGCCGTGATTTCAGATGCTTGAGATTTTGGTTGTGACTGCAGGGGGTACCAGCCGTGCCCTCGGCCTGAAACTCAAGTCTAGCTCGTGTTCTCAAACTTCTGTCCTAACACTCCTGTCCCAGAAGCTCTCAAGTTTGGCAATTCCGGACCCACAATGCAGCACTCTGCCTGCCCTCTAGAAAAAATATCTTGCCTAATGAGGTGCCCAGGCACCTCAAATGAGGATAAACCTACAGGGCACACGACTGTACCCAAATTATATAGTCTAACTTGGGCACTAGTGCACTGTATGACACAACCTGAGCCAGAACCTCCTGACCAACACCCAGGCAGTTGACCGCACACTGAGCATATCAGATGCGCCATCGCCTTAGATTGTCATCTCTTCCCAACTGCGATTTTTCAGGCTTCAGAACCTAGACCTTATCTCCAACCACTGCCCAGGGTTGAAAATGATGCAGAAATCAAAACACCTTCCCCATGGCAAGAGACCTTGTGATTGGCATGTTGTCCAAGGTCCAGTGTAGTTGAAACCAGTGTGGCCCATGAGGCCCCGCCCATGCTCGCGTGCCACGTTGGTCACAAACACACACTGTGACCCTCAGCCTGACTCCAGGCCTCAAGTAAGGCCTCTCAGTGGCTGGATGAAGAGACAGCTTATTGTGCCTGCCATGCCCCTAGGCCCCAATTTTTAACCATAGTTTGGGTTTTCCCTTCACTCTTCCCCAGGGCTCTGCTTTGGAATTCCTCTTTTGTTCAGACACCTGAGGTAATAAACCTGAAAGGAGAAATCCCATCCCACAGATTGACGAAAAACAATTGGGATCGGGCCAAATCCACAGAGAGGAAGATTCGTCCATGGCCCATGAGTCCTCCCCCATTCCACGGCCATCGTTGATATAAAATCCAAATGCAAAAGCCTGAGCAAGTGCCTCAGAATCGCTCTTTCTTCATATCCTGAAGATTTCTTCTCATGATTTGTAGATTGGGCCTGCCATACCTACATCCCCAAACCTAAGCTGAGTTTGTGTTTTCAGACTTCTGTCCTCAAAGTCCTGGGCCACACACCCTCATGCTGGGGCCTCTGAAGCCACACATTAGGACTGTGCCTACCCAATCCATGGGAATTCTGCCCATTCCATTGTCCAAAATCGTACAAATTAGGAGAATTCTCCAAAGTCCCTGAGGCCAAACCAATAGTGTAGGTCTCCGGGGACAAACAAGGGCGGTAAGACACCAGGTGAGCATCTACCTCCACTCATTCCATAGATGAATATCCCCAGACAAGAAGAATGAACAAGACAGGACCCTAGGCCATAATCGAATACATTGCATTGGTTTACAGGCATGTCTCTTCAAAAGTCTGGATTCCAATACCAGCATAATGGGTTTCCTGAGGCACCCATCAGAACAAATCTCCTCTCCACAAGGAAACTTGTGCATGGGAGCTATGTCAAAAGCTTAGGAGAATACTTCAGGGTCCCAGTGCCACCGCCCCATTTCAAGGCCCTCATGGACACAAACACACATTAGGGCCCATCTTCAGGAAAGTCCATTTCAACTCAGCCACCCCGGTTGCTCCCGCAGAGGGATCCGATCTCAACTGTATTGTGGCTAGTAGACAATTGGATTGCGAGGCGGGCTTCCCTGACATCCATCCTCCAAGGGTGCTCTGGAGTCATTCCATATGGGATGTCCTGGAGCGGCCCAACTGGTCTCAATTGTCCCGCAGAAGGAATCCTTGAAGGGGGCATCACACAACTCCCAACGTGGGAAAAGCTCCATGGCTTCGAGATTCCGCTCCTTTCATGAAGGGGCAGTCATGCACAGAAACTACAACCTGAGCCAACGTCTGATCCTCGCCGTGACTTCAGATGCTTGAGATATGGTTTCCGATCTGCAGGGGGTACCTACCGTGCCCTCGGCCTGAAGCCCAAGTCTATCTTGTGTTCTCAGACTTCTGTCCTCAAACTCCTGGCCCGGAAGTCCTCCATTTTGGCAATTCCGGACCCACAAGGCAGCACTCTGCCTGCCCTCTAGAAAAAATATCTTGCCTAATGAGGTGCCCAGGCACCTCAAATGAGGATAAACCTACAGGGAACTCGACTGTACCCAAATTATATAGTCTAACTTGGGCACTAGTGCACTGTCTGACACAACCTCAGCCAGAACCCCCTGACCAACACCCAGGCAGCTGACCGTACACTGAGCATATCAGACGCGCCATCGCCTTAGGTCGTCATCTCTTCCCAACTGCGATTTTTCAGGCTTCAGAACCTGTACCTTATGTCCAATCACTGCTCACGTTTGAAAATGATGCAGAAATCAGAACACCTTCCCCATGGCAAGAGACCTTGTGATTGGCATGTTGTCCAAGGTCCAGTGTAGTTGAAACCAGTTTGGCCCATGAGGCCCCACCCATGTTCGCGGGCCACAATTGTCACAAACACACATTTGACCCTCAGCCTGAGCCCAGTCTCAAGTAAAGCCGCTCAGTGGCTGGATGAAGAGACAGCTTATTGGGCCTGCCAAGCCCCTATGCCGCAATTTTTAACCATAGTTTGGGTTTTCCATTCACTCTTCCCCAGGGCTCTGCTTTGGAATTCCTCTTTTGTTCGGACACCTGAGGTAATAAACCTGAAAGGAGACCTCCCATCCCACAGATTGACGAAAAAAATTGGGACCGCCCCAATCCACAGAAAGGAAGATTCGTCCATGGCCCATGATGCCTCCCCACATTCCACGGCCATCGTTGATATAAAATCCAGAGACAAAAGCCTGAGCAAGTGCCTCAGACTCGCTCTTTCTTCATATCCTGAAGAGTTCTTCTCATGGTTTGTAAATTGGGCCTGCCATACCTACGTCCCCAAACATAAGGTGAGTTTGTGTTTTCAGACTTCTGTCCTCAAAGTCCTGGGCCACACAGCCTCCAGGCTGGGGCCCCTGGAGCCACACATTCGGACTGTGCCTACCCAATCCATGGGTATTCTGCCCATTCCATTGTCCAAAATCTTACAAATTGGGAGAACTCTCCAAAGTCCCCGAGGCAATCCCAATAGTGTAGATCTCCAGGGACAAACAAGGGTGGTCTGACACCAGGTGAGCATCTACCTCCAATCATTCCATAGATGAATATCCCCAGAGAAGGAGAATGAACAAGACAGGACCCTAGGCCATAATCGAATACATTGCTTTGTTTTCAGGCATGTCTCTTCAAAAGTCTGGATTCCAATTCCAGCACAATGGGTTTCCTGAGGCACACATCAGAACAAATATCCTCTCCACAAGGAAACTTGTGCATGGGAGCTATGTCAAAAGCTTAGGAGAATACTTCAGGGTCCCGGGGCCACCGCCCCATTCCAAGGTCCTCATGGACACAAACACACATTAGGGCCCATCCTCAGGAAAGTCCATTTCAACTCATCCACCCCGGTTGCTCCCGCAGAGGGATCCGATCTCAACTGTATTGTGGCTAGTAGACAATTGGATTGTGAGGCGGGCTTGCCTGGCATCCATCCTCCAACGGTGCTCTGGAGTCATTCCATATGGGATGTCCTGGAGCTGCCCAACAGGTCTTAATTGTCACACAGAAGGAATCATTGAAGGGGGCATCCCACCACTCCCAACGTCGGAAACCTCCATAGCCTTGAGATTCCGCTCCTTTCATGAAGGCGCAGTCATGCACAGAAACTCCAACCTGAGCCAACGACTGATCCTCGCCGTGATTTCAGATGCTTGAGATTTTGGTTGTGACTGCAGGGGGTACCAGCCGTGCCCTCGGCCTGAAACTCAAGTCTAGCTCGTGTTCTCAAACTTCTGTCCTAACACTCCTGTCCCAGAAGCTCTCAAGTTTGGCAATTCCGGACCCACAATGCAGCACTCTGCCTGCCCTCTAGAAAAAATATCTTGCCTAATGAGGTGCCCAGGCACCTCAAATGAGGATAAACCTACAGGGCACTCGACTGTACCCAAATTATATAGTCTAACTTGGGCACTAGTGCACTGTATGACACAACCTGAGCCAGAACCTCCTGACCAACACCCAGGCAGTTGACCGCACACTGAGCATATCAGATGCGCCATCGCCTTAGATTGTCATCTCTTCCCAACTGCGATTTTTCAGGCTTCAGAACCTAGACCTTATCTCCAACCACTGCCCAGGGTTGAAAATGATGCAGAAATCAAAACACCTTCCCCATGGCAAGAGACCTTGTGATTGGCATGTTGTCCAAGGTCCAGTGTAGTTGAAACCAGTGTGGCCCATGAGGCCCCGCCCATGCTCGCGTGCCACGTTGGTCACAAACACACACTGTGACCCTCAGCCTGAGCCCAGGCCTCAAGTAAGGCCTCTCAGTGGCTGGATGAAGAGACAGCTTATTGTGCCTGCCATGCCCCTAGGCCCCAATTTTTAACCATAGTTTGGGTTTTCCCTTCACTCTTCCCCAGGGCTCTGCTTTGGAATTCCTCTTTTGTTCAGACACCTGAGGTAATAAACCTGAAAGGAGAAATCCCATCCCACAGATTGACGAAAAACAATTGGGATCGGGCCAAATCCACAGAGAGGAAGATTCGTCCATGGCCCATGAGTCCTCCCCCATTCCACGGCCATCGTTGATATAAAATCCAAATGCAAAAGCCTGAGCAAGTGCCTCAGAATCGCTCTTTCTTCATATCCTGAAGATTTCTTCTCATGATTTGTAGATTGGGCCTGCCATACCTACATCCCCAAACCTAAGCTGAGTTTGTGTTTTCAGACTTCTGTCCTCAAAGTCCTGGGCCACACACCCTCATGCTGGGGCCTCTGAAGCCACACATTAGGACTGTGCCTACCCAATCCATGGGAATTCTGCCCATTCCATTGTCCAAAATCGTACAAATTAGGAGAACTCTCCAAAGTCCCTGAGGCCAAACCAATAGTGTAGGTCTCCGGGGACAAACAAGGGCGGTAAGACACCAGGTGAGCATCTACCTCCACTCATTCCATAGATGAATATCCCCAGACAAGAAGAATGAACAAGACAGGACCCTAGGCCATAATCGAATACATTGCATTGGTTTACAGGCATGTCTCTTCAAAAGTCTGGATTCCAATACCAGCATAATGGGTTTCCTGAGGCACCCATCAGAACAAATCTCCTCTCCACAAGGAAACTTGTGCATGGGAGCTATGTCAAAAGCTTAGGAGAATACTTCAGGGTCCCAGTGCCACCGCCCCATTTCAAGGCCCTCATGGACACAAACACACATTAGGGCCCATCTTCAGGAAAGTCCATTTCAACTCAGCCACCCCGGTTGCTCCCGCAGAGGGATCCGATCTCAACTGTATTGTGGCTAGTAGACAATTGGATTGCGAGGCGGGCTTCCCTGACATCCATCCTCCAAGGGTGCTCTGGAGTCATTCCATATGGGATGTCCTGGAGCGGCCCAACTGGTCTCAATTGTCCCGCAGAAGGAATCCTTGAAGGGGGCATCACACAACTCCCAACGTGGGAAAAGCTCCATGGCTTCGAGATTCCGCTCCTTTCATGAAGGGGCAGTCATGCACAGAAACTACAACCTGAGCCAACGTCTGATCCTCGCCGTGACTTCAGATGCTTGAGATATGGTTTCCGATCTGCAGGGGGTACCTACCGTGCCCTCGGCCTGAAGCCCAAGTCTATCTTGTGTTCTCAGACTTCTGTCCTCAAACTCCTGGCCCGGAAGTCCTCCATTTTGGCAATTCCGGACCCACAAGGCAGCACTCTGCCTGCCCTCTAGAAAAAATATCTTGCCTAATGAGGTGCCCAGGCACCTCAAATGAGGATAAACCTACAGGGAACTCGACTGTACCCAAATTATATAGTCTAACTTGGGCACTAGTGCACTGTCTGACACAACCTCAGCCAGAACCCCCTGACCAACACCCAGGCAGCTGACCGTACACTGAGCATATCAGACGCGCCATTCGCCTTAGGTCGTCATCTCTTCCCAACTGCGATTTTTCAGGCTTCAGAACCTGTACCTTATGTCCAATCACTGCTCACGTTTGAAAATGATGCAGAAATCAGAACACCTTCCCCATGGCAAGAGACCTTGTGATTGGCATGTTGTCCAAGGTCCAGTGTAGTTGAAACCAGTTTGGCCCATGAGGCCCCACCCATGTTCGCGGGCCACAATTGTCACAAACACACATTTGACCCTCAGCCTGAGCCCAGTCTCAAGTAAAGCCGCTCAGTGGCTGGATGAAGAGACAGCTTATTGGGCCTGCCAAGCCCCTATGCCGCAATTTTTAACCATAGTTTGGGTTTTCCATTCACTCTTCCCCAGGGCTCTGCTTTGGAATTCCTCTTTTGTTCGGACACCTGAGGTAATAAACCTGAAAGGAGACCTCCCATCCCACAGATTGACGAAAAAAATTGGGACCGCCCCAATCCACAGAAAGGAAGATTCGTCCATGGCCCATGATGCCTCCCCACATTCCACGGCCATCGTTGATATAAAATCCAGAGACAAAAGCCTGAGCAAGTGCCTCAGACTCGCTCTTTCTTCATATCCTGAAGAGTTCTTCTCATGGTTTGTAGATTGGGCCTGCCATACCTACGTCCCCAAACATAAGGTGAGTTTGTGTTTTCAGACTTCTGTCCTCAAAGTCCTGGGCCACACAGCCTCCAGGCTGGGGCCCCTGGAGCCACACATTCGGACTGTGCCTACCCAATCCATGGGTATTCTGCCCATTCCATTGTCCAAAATCTTACAAATTGGGAGAACTCTCCAAAGTCCCCGAGGCAATCCCAATAGTGTAGATCTCCAGGGACAAACAAGGGTGGTCTGACACCAGGTGAGCATCTACCTCCAATCATTCCATAGATGAATATCCCCAGAGAAGGAGAATGAACAAGACAGGACCCTAGGCCATAATCGAATACATTGCTTTGTTTTACAGGCATGTCTCTTCAAAAGTCTGGATTCCAATTCCAGCACAATGGGTTTCCTGAGGCACACATCAGAACAAATATCCTCTCCACAAGGAAACTTGTGCATGGGAGCTATGTCAAAAGCTTAGGAGAATACTTCAGGGTCCCGGGGCCACCGCCCCATTCCAAGGTCCTCATGGACACAAACACACATTAGGGCCCATCCTCAGGAAAGTCCATTTCAACTCATCCACCCCGGTTGCTCCCGCAGAGGGATCCGATCTCAACTGTATTGTGGCTAGTAGACAATTGGATTGTGAGGCGGGCTTGCCTGGCATCCATCCTCCAACGGTGCTCTGGAGTCATTCCATATGGGATGTCCTGGAGCTGCCCAACAGGTCTTAATTGTCACACAGAAGGAATCATTGAAGGGGGCATCCCACCACTCCCAACGTCGGAAACCTCCATGGCCTTGAGATTCCGCTCCTTTCATGAAGGCGCAGTCATGCACAGAAACTCCAACCTGAGCCAACGACTGATCCTCGCCGTGATTTCAGATGCTTGAGATTTTGGTTGTGACTGCAGGGGGTACCAGCCGTGCCCTCGGCCTGAAACTCAAGTCTAGCTCGTGTTCTCAAACTTCTGTCCTAACACTCCTGTCCCAGAAGCTCTCAAGTTTGGCAATTCCGGACCCACAATGCAGCACTCTGCCTGCCCTCTAGAAAAAATATCTTGCCTAATGAGGTGCCCAGGCACCTCAAATGAGGATAAACCTACAGGGCACTCGACTGTACCCAAATTATATAGTCTAACTTGGGCACTAGTGCACTGTATGACACAACCTGAGCCAGAACCTCCTGACCAACACCCAGGCAGTTGACCGCACACTGAGCATATCAGATGCGCCATCGCCTTAGATTGTCATCTCTTCCCAACTGCGATTTTTCAGGCTTCAGAACCTAGACCTTATCTCCAACCACTGCCCAGGGTTGAAAATGATGCAGAAATCAAAACACCTTCCCCATGGCAAGAGACCTTGTGATTGGCATGTTGTCCAAGGTCCAGTGTAGTTGAAACCAGTGTGGCCCATGAGGCCCCGCCCATGCTCGCGTGCCACGTTGGTCACAAACACACACTGTGACCCTCAGCCTGACTCCAGGCCTCAAGTAAGGCCTCTCAGTGGCTGGATGAAGAGACAGCTTATTGTGCCTGCCATGCCCCTAGGCCCCAATTTTTAACCATAGTTTGGGTTTTCCCTTCACTCTTCCCCAGGGCTCTGCTTTGGAATTCCTCTTTTGTTCAGACACCTGAGGTAATAAACCTGAAAGGAGAAATCCCATCCCACAGATTGACGAAAAACAATTGGGATCGGGCCAAATCCACAGAGAGGAAGATTCATCCATGGCCCATGAGTCCTCCCCCATTCCACGGCCATCGTTGATATAAAATCCAAATGCAAAAGCCTGAGCAAGTGCCTCAGAATCGCTCTTTCTTCATATCCTGAAGATTTCTTCTCATGATTTGTAGATTGGGCCTGCCATACCTACATCCCCAAACCTAAGCTGAGTTTGTGTTTTCAGACTTCTGTCCTCAAAGTCCTGGGCCACACACCCTCATGCTGGGGCCTCTGAAGCCACACATTAGGACTGTGCCTACCCAATCCATGGGAATTCTGCCCATTCCATTGTCCAAAATCGTACAAATTAGGAGAACTCTCCAAAGTCCCTGAGGCCAAACCAATAGTGTAGGTCTCCGGGGACAAACAAGGGCGGTAAGACACCAGGTGAGCATCTACCTCCACTCATTCCATAGATGAATATCCCCAGACAAGAAGAATGAACAAGACAGGACCCTAGGCCATAATCGAATACATTGCATTGGTTTACAGGCATGTCTCTTCAAAAGTCTGGATTCCAATACCAGCATAATGGGTTTCCTGAGGCACCCATCAGAACAAATCTCCTCTCCACAAGGAAACTTGTGCATGGGAGCTATGTCAAAAGCTTAGGAGAATACTTCAGGGTCCCAGTGCCACCGCCCCATTTCAAGGCCCTCATGGACACAAACACACATTAGGGCCCATCTTCAGGAAAGTCCATTTCAACTCAGCCACCCCGGTTGCTCCCGCAGAGGGATCCGATCTCAACTGTATTGTGGCTAGTAGACAATTGGATTGCGAGGCGGGCTTCCCTGACATCCATCCTCCAAGGGTGCTCTGGAGTCATTCCATATGGGATGTCCTGGAGCGGCCCAACTGGTCTCAATTGTCCCGCAGAAGGAATCCTTGAAGGGGGCATCACACAACTCCCAACGTGGGAAAAGCTCCATGGCTTCGAGATTCCGCTCCTTTCATGAAGGGGCAGTCATGCACAGAAACTACAACCTGAGCCAACGTCTGATCCTCGCCGTGACTTCAGATGCTTGAGATATGGTTTCCGATCTGCAGGGGGTACCTACCGTGCCCTCGGCCTGAAGCCCAAGTCTATCTTGTGTTCTCAGACTTCTGTCCTCAAACTCCTGGCCCGGAAGTCCTCCATATTGGCAATTCCGGACCCACAAGGCAGCACTCAGCCTGCCCTCTAGAAAAAATATCTTGCCTAATGAGGTGCCCAGGCACCTCAAATGAGGATAAACCTACAGGGAACTCGACTGTACCCAAATTATATAGTCTAACTTGGGCACTAGTGCACTGTCTGACACAACCTCAGCCAGAACCCCCTGACCAACACCCAGGCAGCTGACCGTACACTGAGCATATCAGACGCGCCATCGCCTTAGGTCGTCATCTCTTCCCAACTGCGATTTTTCAGGCTTCAGAACCTGTACCTTATGTCCAATCACTGCTCACGTTTGAAAATGATGCAGAAATCAGAACACCTTCCCCATGGCAAGAGACCTTGTGATTGGCATGTTGTCCAAGGTCCAGTGTAGTTGAAACCAGTTTGGCCCATGAGGCCCCACCCATGTTCGCGGGCCACAATTGTCACAAACACACATTTGACTCTCAGCCTGAGCCCAGTCTCAAGTAAAGCCGCTCAGTGGCTGGATGAAGAGACAGCTTATTGGGCCTGCCAAGCCCCTATGCCGCAATTTTTAACCATAGTTTGGGTTTTCCATTCACTCTTCCCCAGGGCTCTGCTTTGGAATTCCTCTTTTGTTCGGACACCTGAGGTAATAAACCTGAAAGGAGACCTCCCATCCCACAGATTGACGAAAAAAATTGGGACCGCCCCAATCCACAGAAAGGAAGATTCATCCATGGCCCATGATGCCTCCCCACATTCCACGGCCATCGTTGATATAAAATCCAGAGACAAAAGCCTGAGCAAGTGCCTCAGACTCGCTCTTTCTTCATATCCTGAAGAGTTCTTCTCATGGTTTGTAGATTGGGCCTGCCATACCTACGTCCCCAAACATAAGGTGAGTTTGTGTTTTCAGACTTCTGTCCTCAAAGTCCTGGGCCACACAGCCTCCAGGCTGGGGCCCCTGGAGCCACACATTCGGACTGTGCCTACCCAATCCATGGGTATTCTGCCCATTCCTTTGTCCAAAATCTTACAAATTGGGAGAACTCTCCAAAGTCCCCGAGGCAATCCCAATAGTGTAGATCTCCAGGGACAAACAAGGGAGGTCTGACACGAGGTGAGCATCTACCTCCAATCATTCCATAGATGAATATCCCCAGAGAAGGAGAATGAACAAGACAGGACCCTAGGCCATAATCGAATACATTGCTTTGTTTTACAGGCATGTCTCTTCAAAAGTCTGGATTCCAATTCCAGCATAATGGGTTTCCTGAGGCACACATCAGAACAAATATCCTCTCCACAAGGAAACTTGTGCATGGGAGCTATGTCAAAAGCTTAGGAGAATACTTCAGGGTCCCGGGGCCACCGCCCCATTCCAAGGTCCTCATGGACACAAACACACATTAGGGCCCATCTTCAGGAAAGTCCATTTCAACTCATCCACCCCGGTTGCTCCCGCAGAGGGATCTGATCTCAACTGTATTGTGGCTAGTAGACAATTGGATTGTGAGGCGGGCTTGCCTGGCATCCATCCTCCAACGGTGCTCTGGAGTCATTCCATATGGGATGTCCTGGAGCTGCCCAACAGGTCTTAATTGTCACACAGAAGGAATCATTGAAGGGGGCATCCCACCACTCCCAACGTCGGAAACCTCCATGGCCTTGAGATTCCGCTCCTTTCATGAAGGCGCAGTCATGCACAGAAACTCCAACCTGAGCCAACGACTGATCCTCGCCGTGATTTCAGATGCTTGAGATTTTGGTTGTGACTGCAGGGGGTACCAGCCGTGCCCTCGGCCTGAAACTCAAGTCTAGCTCGTGTTCTCAAACTTCTGTCCTAACACTCCTGTCCCAGAAGCTCTCAAGTTTGGCAATTCCGGACCCACAATGCAGCACTCTGCCTGCCCTCTAGAAAAAATATCTTGCCTAATGAGGTGCCCAGGCACCTCAAATGAGGATAAACCTACAGGGCACTCGACTGTACCCAAATTATATAGTCTAACTTGGGCACTAGTGCACTGTATGACACAACCTGAGCCAGAACCTCCTGACCAACACCCAGGCAGTTGACCGCACACTGAGCATATCAGATGCGCCATCGCCTTAGATTGTCATCTCTTCCCAACTGCGATTTTTCAGGCTTCAGAACCTAGACCTTATCTCCAACCACTGCCCAGGGTTGAAAATGATGCAGAAATCAAAACACCTTCCCCATGGCAAGAGACCTTGTGATTGGCATGTTGTCCAAGGTCCAGTGTAGTTGAAACCAGTGTGGCCCATGAGGCCCCGCCCATGCTCGCGTGCCACGTTGGTCACAAACACACACTGTGACCCTCAGCCTGACTCCAGGCCTCAAGTAAGGCCTCTCAGTGGCTGGATGAAGAGACAGCTTATTGTGCCTGCCATGCCCCTAGGCCCCAATTTTTAACCATAGTTTGGGTTTTCCCTTCACTCTTCCCCAGGGCTCTGCTTTGGAATTCCTCTTTTGTTCAGACACCTGAGGTAATAAACCTGAAAGGAGAAATCCCATCCCACAGATTGACGAAAAACAATTGGGATCGGGCCAAATCCACAGAGAGGAAGATTCGTCCATGGCCCATGAGTCCTCCCCCATTCCACGGCCATCGTTGATATAAAATCCAAATGCAAAAGCCTGAGCAAGTGCCTCAGAATCGCTCTTTCTTCATATCCTGAAGATTTCTTCTCATGATTTGTAGATTGGGCCTGCCATACCTACATCCCCAAACCTAAGCTGAGTTTGTGTTTTCAGACTTCTGTCCTCAAAGTCCTGGGCCACACACCCTCATGCTGGGGCCTCTGAAGCCACACATTAGGACTGTGCCTACCCAATCCATGGGAATTCTGCCCATTCCATTGTCCAAAATCGTACAAATTAGGAGAACTCTCCAAAGTCCCTGAGGCCAAACCAATAGTGTAGGTCTCCGGGGACAAACAAGGGCGGTAAGACACCAGGTGAGCATCTACCTCCACTCATTCCATAGATGAATATCCCCAGACAAGAAGAATGAACAAGACAGGACCCTAGGCCATAATCGAATACATTGCATTGGTTTACAGGCATGTCTCTTCAAAAGTCTGGATTCCAATACCAGCAAAATGGGTTTCCTGAGGCACCCATCAGAACAAATCTCCTCTCCACAAGGAAACTTGTGCATGGGAGCTATGTCAAAAGCTTAGGAGAATACTTCAGGGTCCCAGTGCCACCGCCCCATTTCAAGGCCCTCATGGACACAAACACACATTAGGGCCCATCTTCAGGAAAGTCCATTTCAACTCAGCCACCCCGGTTGCTCCCGCAGAGGGATCCGATCTCAACTGTATTGTGGCTAGTAGACAATTGGATTGCGAGGCGGGCTTCCCTGACATCCATCCTCCAAGGGTGCTCTGGAGTCATTCCATATGGGATGTCCTGGAGCGGCCCAACTGGTCTCAATTGTCCCGCAGAAGGAATCCTTGAAGGGGGCATCACACAACTCCCAACGTGGGAAAAGCTCCATGGCTTCGAGATTCCGCTCCTTTCATGAAGGGGCAGTCATGCACAGAAACTACAACCTGAGCCAACGTCTGATCCTCGCCGTGACTTCAGATGCTTGAGATATGGTTTCCGATCTGCAGGGGGTACCTACCGTGCCCTCGGCCTGAAGCCCAAGTCTATCTTGTGTTCTCAGACTTCTGTCCTCAAACTCCTGGCCCGGAAGTCCTCCATTTTGGCAATTCCGGACCCACAAGGCAGCACTCAGCCTGCCCTCTAGAAAAAATATCTTGCCTAATGAGGTGCCCAGGCACCTCAAATGAGGATAAACCTACAGGGAACTCGACTGTACCCAAATTATATAGTCTAACTTGGGCACTAGTGCACTGTCTGACACAACCTCAGCCAGAACCCCCTGACCAACACCCAGGCAGCTGACCGTACACTGAGCATATCAGACGCGCCATCGCCTTAGGTCGTCATCTCTTCCCAACTGCGATTTTTCAGGCTTCAGAACCTGTACCTTATGTCCAATCACTGCTCACGTTTGAAAATGATGCAGAAATCAGAACACCTTCCCCATGGCAAGAGACCTTGTGATTGGCATGTTGTCCAAGGTCCAGTGTAGTTGAAACCAGTTTGGCCCATGAGGCCCCACCCATGTTCGCGGGCCACAATTGTCACAAACACACATTTGACCCTCAGCCTGAGCCCAGTCTCAAGTAAAGCCGCTCAGTGGCTGGATGAAGAGACAGCTTATTGGGCCTGCCAAGCCCCTATGCCGCAATTTTTAACCATAGTTTGGGTTTTCCATTCACTCTTCCCCAGGGCTCTGCTTTGGAATTCCTCTTTTGTTCGGACACCTGAGGTAATAAACCTGAAAGGAGACCTCCCATCCCACAGATTGACGAAAAAAATTGGGACCGCCCCAATCCACAGAACGGAAGATTCGTCCATGGCCCATGATGCCTCCCCACATTCCACGGCCATCGTTGATATAAAATCCAGAGACAAAAGCCTGAGCAAGTGCCTCAGACTCGCTCTTTCTTCATATCCTGAAGAGTTCTTCTCATGGTTTGTAAATTGGGCCTGCCATACCTACGTCCCCAAACATAAGGTGAGTTTGTGTTTTCAGACTTCTGTCCTCAAAGTCCTGGGCCACACAGCCTCCAGGCTGGGGCCCCTGGAGCCACACATTCGGACTGTGCCTACCCAATCCATGGGTATTCTGCCCATTCCATTGTCCAAAATCTTACAAATTGGGAGAACGCTCCAAAGTCCCCGAGGCAATCCCAATAGTGTAGATCTCCAGGGACAAACAAGGGTGGTCTGACACCAGGTGAGCATCTACCTCCAATCATTCCATAGATGAATATCCCCAGAGAAGGAGAATGAACAAGACAGGACCCTAGGCCATAATCGAATACATTGCTTTGTTTTACAGGCATGTCTCTTCAAAGGTCTGGATTCCAATTCCAGCACAATGGGTTTCCTGAGGCACACATCAGAACAAATATCCTCTCCACAAGGAAACTTGTGCATGGGAGCTATGTCAAAAGCTTAGGAGAATACTTCAGGGTCCCGGGGCCACCGCCCCATTCCAAGGTCCTCATGGACACAAACACACATTAGGGCCCATCCTCAGGAAAGTCCATTTCAACTCATCCACCCCGGTTGCTCCCGCAGAGGGATCCGATCTCAACTGTATTGTGGCTAGTAGACAATTGGATTGTGAGGCGGGCTTGCCTGGCATCCATCCTCCAACGGTGCTCTGGAGTCATTCCATATGGGATGTCCTGGAGCTGCCCAACAGGTCTTAATTGTCACACAGAAGGAATCATTGAAGGGGGCATCCCACCACTCCCAACGTCGGAAACCTCCATGGCCTTGAGATTCCGCTCCTTTCATGAAGGCGCAGTCATGCACAGAAACTCCAACCTGAGCCAACGACTGATCCTCGCCGTGATTTCAGATGCTTGAGATTTTGGTTGTGACTGCAGGGGGTACCAGCCGTGCCCTCGGCCTGAAACTCAAGTCTAGCTCGTGTTCTCAAACTTCTGTCCTAACACTCCTGTCCCAGAAGCTCTCAAGTTTGGCAATTCCGGACCCACAATGCAGCACTCTGCCTGCCCTCTAGAAAAAATATCTTGCCTAATGAGGTGCCCAGGCACCTCAAATGAGGATAAACCTACAGGGCACTCGACTGTACCCAAATTATATAGTCTAACTTGGGCACTAGTGCACTGTATGACACAACCTGAGCCAGAACCTCCTGACCAACACCCAGGCAGTTGACCGCACACTGAGCATATCAGATGCGCCATCGCCTTAGATTGTCATCTCTTCCCAACTGCGATTTTTCAGGCTTCAGAACCTAGACCTTATCTCCAACCACTGCCCAGGGTTGAAAATGATGCAGAAATCAAAACACCTTCCCCATGGCAAGAGACCTTGTGATTGGCATGTTGTCCAAGGTCCAGTGTAGTTGAAACCAGTGTGGCCCATGAGGCCCCGCCCATGCTCCCGTGCCACGTTGGTCACAAACACACACTGTGACCCTCAGCCTGACTCCAGGCCTCAAGTAAGGCCTCTCAGTGGCTGGATGAAGAGACAGCTTATTGTGCCTGCCATGCCCCTAGGCCCCAATTTTTAACCATAGTTTGGGTTTTCCCTTCACTCTTCCCCAGGGCTCTGCTTTGGAATTCCTCTTTTGTTCAGACACCTGAGGTAATAAACCTGAAAGGAGAAATCCCATCCCACAGATTGACGAAAAACAATTGGGATCGGGCCAAATCCACAGAGAGGAAGATTCGTCCATGGCCCATGAGTCCTCCCCCATTCCACGGCCATCGTTGATATAAAATCCAAATGCAAAAGCCTGAGCAAGTGCCTCAGAATCGCTCTTTCTTCATATCCTGAAGATTTCTTCTCCTGATTTGTAGATTGGGCCTGCCATACCTACATCCCCAAACCTAAGCTGAGTTTGTGTTTTCAGACTTCTGTCCTCAAAGTCCTGGGCCACACACCCTCATGCTGGGGCCTCTGAAGCCACACATTAGGACTGTGCCTACCCAATCCATGGGAATTCTGCCCATTCCATTGTCCAAAATCGTACAAATTAGGAGAACTCTCCAAAGTCCCTGAGGCCAAACCAATAGTGTAGGTCTCCGGGGACAAACAAGGGCGGTAAGACACCAGGTGAGCATCTACCTCCACTCATTCCATAGATGAATATCCCCAGACAAGAAGAATGAACAAGACAGGACCCTAGGCCATAATCGAATATATTGCATTGGTTTACAGGCATGTCTCTTCAAAAGTCTGGATTCCAATACCAGCATAATGGGTTTCCTGAGGCACCCATCAGAACAAATCTCCTCTCCACAAGGAAACTTGTGCATGGGAGCTATGTCAAAAGCTTAGGAGAATACTTCAGGGTCCCAGTGCCACCGCCCCATTTCAAGGCCCTCATGGACACAAACACACATTAGGGCCCATCTTCAGGAAAGTCCATTTCAACTCAGCCACCCCGGTTGCTCCCGCAGAGGGATCCGATCTCAACTGTATTGTGGCTAGTAGACAATTGGATTGCGAGGCGGGCTTCCCTGACATCCATCCTCCAAGGGTGCTCTGGAGTCATTCCATATGGGATGTCCTGGAGCGGCCCAACTGGTCTCAATTGTCCCGCAGAAGGAATCCTTGAAGGGGGCATCACACAACTCCCAACGTGGGAAAAGCTCCATGGCTTCGAGATTCCGCTCCTTTCATGAAGGGGCAGTCATGCACAGAAACTACAACCTGAGCCAACGTCTGATCCTCGCCGTGACTTCAGATGCTTGAGATATGGTTTCCGATCTGCAGGGGGTACCTACCGTGCCCTCGGCCTGAAGCCCAAGTCTATCTTGTGTTCTCAGACTTCTGTCCTCAAACTCCTGGCCCGGAAGTCCTCCATTTTGGCAATTCCGGACCCACAAGGCAGCACTCTGCCTGCCCTCTAGAAAAAATATCTTGCCTAATGAGGTGCCCAGGCACCTCAAATGAGGATAAACCTACAGGGAACTCGACTGTACCCAAATTATATAGTCTAACTTGGGCACTAGTGCACTGTCTGACACAACCTCAGCCAGAACCCCCTGACCAACACCCAGGCAGCTGACCGTACACTGAGCATATCAGACGCGCCATCGCCTTAGGTCGTCATCTCTTCCCAACTGCGATTTTTCAGGCTTCAGAACCTGTACCTTATGTCCAATCACTGCTCACGTTTGAAAATGATGCAGAAATCAGAACACCTTCCCCATGGCAAGAGACCTTGTGATTGGCATGTTGTCCAAGGTCCAGTGTAGTTGAAACCAGTTTGGCCCATGAGGCCCCACCCATGTTCGCGGGCCACAATTGTCACAAACACACATTTGATTCTCAGCCTGAGCCCAGTCTCAAGTAAAGCCGCTCAGTGGCTGGATGAAGAGACAGCTTATTGGGCCTGCCAAGCCCCTATGCCGCAATTTTTAACCATAGTTTGGGTTTTCCATTCACTCTTCCCCAGGGCTCTGCTTTGGAATTCCTCTTTTGTTCGGACACCTGAGGTAATAAACCTGAAAGGAGACCTCCCATCCCACAGATTGACGAAAAAAATTGGGACCGCCCCAATCCACAGAAAGGAAGATTCGTCCATGGCCCATGATGCCTCCCCACATTCCACGGCCATCGTTGATATAAAATCCAGAGACAAAAGCCTGAGCAAGTGCCTCAGACTCGCTCTTTCTTCATATCCTGAAGAGTTCTTCTCATGGTTTGTAGATTGGGCCTGCCATACCTACGTCCCCAAACATAAGGTGAGTTTGTGTTTTCAGACTTCTGTCCTCAAAGTCCTGGGCCACACAGCCTCCAGGCTGGGGCCCCTGGAGCCACACATTCGGACTGTGCCTACCCAATCCATGGGTATTCTGCCCATTCCTTTGTCCAAAATCTTACAAATTGGGAGAACTCTCCAAAGTCCCCGAGGCAATCCCAATAGTGTAGATCTCCAGGGACAAACAAGGGAGGTCTGACACGAGGTGAGCATCTACCTCCAATCATTCCATAGATGAATATCCCCAGAGAAGGAGAATGAACAAGACAGGACCCTAGGCCATAATCGAATACATTGCTTTGTTTTACAGGCATGTCTCTTCAAAAGTCTGGATTCCAATTCCAGCATAATGGGTTTCCTGAGGCACACATCAGAACAAATATCCTCTCCACAAGGAAACTTGTGCATGGGAGCTATGTCAAAAGCTTAGGAGAATACTTCAGGGTCCCGGGGCCACCGCCCCATTCCAAGGTCCTCATGGACACAAACACACATTAGGGCCCATCTTCAGGAAAGTCCATTTCAACTCATCCACCCCGGTTGCTCCCGCAGAGGGATCTGATCTCAACTGTATTGTGGCTAGTAGACAATTGGATTGTGAGGCGGGCTTGCCTGGCATCCATCCTCCAACGGTGCTCTGGAGTCATTCCATATGGGATGTCCTGGAGCTGCCCAACAGGTCTTAATTGTCACACAGAAGGAATCATTGAAGGGGGCATCCCACCACTCCCAACGTCGGAAACCTCCATGGCCTTGAGATTCCGCTCCTTTCATGAAGGCGCAGTCATGCACAGAAACTCCAACCTGAGCCAACGACTGATCCTCGCCGTGATTTCAGATGCTTGAGATTTTGGTTGCGACTGCAGGGGGTACCAGCCGTGCCCTCGGCCTGAAACTCAAGTCTAGCTCGTGTTCTCAAACTTCTGTCCTCACACTCCTGTCCCAGAAGCTCTCAAGTTTGGCAATTCCGGACCCACAATGCAGCACTCTGCCTGCCCTCTAGAAAAAATATCTTGCCTAATGAGGTGCCCAGGCACCTCAAATGAGGATAAACCTACAGGGCACTCGACTGTACCCAAATTATATAGTCTAACTTGGGCACTAGTGCACTGTATGACACAACCTGAGCCAGAACCTCCTGACCAACACCCAGGCAGTTGACCGCACACTGAGCATATCAGATGCGCCATCGCCTTAGATTGTCATCTCTTCCCAACTGCGATTTTTCAGGCTTCAGAACCTAGACCTTATCTACAACCACTGCCCAGGGTTGAAAATGATGCAGAAATCAAAACACCTTCCCCATGGCAAGAGACCTTGTGATTGGCATGTTGTCCAAGGTCCAGTGTAGTTGAAACCAGTGTGGCCCATGAGGCCCCGCCCATGCTCGCGTGCCACGTTGGTCACAAACACACACTGTGACCCTCAGCCTGACTCCAGGCCTCAAGTAAGGCCTCTCAGTGGCTGGATGAAGAGACAGCTTATTGTGCCTGCCATGCCCCTAGGCCCCAATTTTTAACCATAGTTTGGGTTTTCCCTTCACTCTTCCCCAGGGCTCTGCTTTGGAATTCCTCTTTTGTTCAGACACCTGAGGTAATAAACCTGAAAGGAGAAATCCCATCCCACAGATTGACGAAAAACAATTGGGATCGGGCCAAATCCACAGAGAGGAAGATTCGTCCATGGCCCATGAGTCCTCCCCCATTCCACGGCCATCGTTGATATAAAATCCAAATGCAAAAGCCTGAGCAAGTGCCTCAGAATCGCTCTTTCTTCATATCCTGAAGATTTCTTCTCATGATTTGTAGATTGGGCCTGCCATACCTACATCCCCAAACCTAAGCTGAGTTTGTGTTTTCAGACTTCTGTCCTCAAAGTCCTGGGCCACACACCCTCATGCTGGGGCCTCTGAAGCCACACATTAGGACTGTGCCTACCCAATCCATGGGAATTCTGCCCATTCCATTGTCCAAAATCGTACAAATTAGGAGAACTCTCCAAAGTCCCTGAGGCCAAACCAATAGTGTAGGTCTCCGGGGACAAACAAGGGCGGTAAGACACCAGGTGAGCATCTACCTCCACTCATTCCATAGATGAATATCCCCAGACAAGAAGAATGAACAAGACAGGACCCTAGGCCATAATCGAATACATTGCATTGGTTTACAGGCATGTCTCTTCAAAAGTCTGGATTCCAATACCAGCATAATGGGTTTCCTGAGGCACCCATCAGAACAAATCTCCTCTCCACAAGGAAACTTGTGCATGGGAGCTATGTCAAAAGCTTAGGAGAATACTTCAGGGTCCCAGTGCCACCGCCCCATTTCAAGGCCCTCATGGACACAAACACACATTAGGGCCCATCTTCAGGAAAGTCCATTTCAACTCAGCCACCCCGGTTGCTCCCGCAGAGGGATCCGATCTCAACTGTATTGTGGCTAGTAGACAATTGGATTGCGAGGCGGGCTTCCCTGACATCCATCCTCCAAGGGTGCTCTGGAGTCATTCCATATGGGATGTCCTGGAGCGGCCCAACTGGTCTCAATTGTCCCGCAGAAGGAATCCTTGAAGGGGGCATCACACAACTCCCAACGTGGGAAAAGCTCCATGGCTTCGAGATTCCGCTCCTTTCATGAAGGGGCAGTCATGCACAGAAACTACAACCTGAGCCAACGTCTGATCCTCGCCGTGACTTCAGATGCTTGAGATATGGTTTCCGATCTGCAGGGGGTACCTACCGTGCCCTCGGCCTGAAGCCCAAGTCTATCTTGTGTTCTCAGACTTCTGTCCTCAAACTCCTGGCCCGGAAGTCCTCCATTTTGGCAATTCCGGACCCACAAGGCAGCACTCAGCCTGCCCTCTAGAAAAAATATCTTGCCTAATGAGGTGCCCAGGCACCTCAAATGAGGATAAACCTACAGGGAACTCGACTGTACCCAAATTATATAGTCTACCTTGGGCACTAGTGCACTGTCTGACACAACCTCAGCCAGAACCCCCTGACCAACACCCAGGCAGCTGACCGTACACTGAGCATATCAGACGGGCCATCGCCTTAGGTCGTCATCTCTTCCCAACTGCGATTTTTCAGGCTTCAGAACCTGTACCTTATGTCCAATCACTGCTCACGTTTGAAAATGATGCAGAAATCAGAACACCTTCCCCATGGCAAGAGACCTTGTGATTGGCATGTTGTCCAAGGTCCAGTGTAGTTGAAACCAGTTTGGCCCATGAGGCCCCACCCATGTTCGCGGGCCACAATTGTCACAAACACACATTTGACTCTCAGCCTGAGCCCAGTCTCAAGTAAAGCCGCTCAGTGGCTGGATGAAGAGACAGCTTATTGGGCCTGCCAAGCCCCTATGCCGCAATTTTTAACCATAGTTTGGGTTTTCCATTCACTCTTCCCCAGGGCTCTGCTTTGGAATTCCTCTTTTGTTCGGACACCTGAGGTAATAAACCTGAAAGGAGACCTCCCATCCCACAGATTGACGAAAAAAATTGGGACCGCCCCAATCCACAGAAAGGAAGATTCGTCCATGGCCCATGATGCCTCCCCACATTCCACGGCCATCGTTGATATAAAATCCAGAGACAAAAGCCTGAGCAAGTGCCTCAGACTCGCTCTTTCTTCATATCCTGAAGAGTTCTTCTCATGGTTTGTAGATTGGGCCTGCCATACCTACGTCCCCAAACATAAGGTGAGTTTGTGTTTTCAGACTTCTGTCCTCAAAGTCCTGGGCCACACAGCCTCCAGGCTGGGGCCCCTGGAGCCACACATTCGGACTGTGCCTACCCAATCCATGGGTATTCTGCCCATTCCATTGTCCAAAATCTTACAAATTGGGAGAACTCTCCAAAGTCCCCGAGGCAATCCCAATAGTGTAGATCTCCAGGGACAAACAAGGGTGGTCTGACACCAGGTGAGCATCTACCTCCAATCATTCCATAGATGAATATCCCCAGAGAAGGAGAATGAACAAGACAGGACCCTAGGCCATAATCGAATACATTGCTTTGTTTTACAGGCATGTCTCTTCAAAAGTCTGGATTCCAATTCCAGCATAATGGGTTTCCTGAGGCACACATCAGAACAAATATCCTCTCCACAAGGAAACTTGTGCATGGGAGCTATGTCAAAAGCTTAGGAGAATACTTCAGGGTCCCGGGGCCACCGCCCCATTCCAAGGTCCTCATGGACACAAACACACATTAGGGCCCATCCTCAGGAAAGTCCATTTCAACTCATCCACCCCGGTTGCTCCCGCAGAGGGATCCGATCTCAACTGTATTGTGGCTAGTAGACAATTGGATTGTGAGGCGGGCTTGCCTGGCATCCATCCTCCAACGGTGCTCTGGAGTCATTCCATATGGGATGTCCTGGAGCTGCCCAACAGGTCTTAATTGTCACACAGAAGGAATCATTGAAGGGGGCATCCCACCACTCCCAACGTCGGAAACCTCCATGGCCTTGAGATTCCGCTCCTTTCATGAAGGCGCAGTCATGCACAGAAACTCCAACCTGAGCCAACGACTGATCCTCGCCGTGATTTCAGATGCTTGAGATTTTGGTTGTGACTGCAGGGGGTACCAGCCGTGCCCTCGGCCTGAAACTCAAGTCTAGCTCGTGTTCTCAAACTTCTGTCCTAACACTCCTGTCCCAGAAGCTCTCAAGTTTGGCAATTCCGGACCCACAATGCAGCACTCTGCCTGCCCTCTAGAAAAAATATCTTGCCTAATGAGGTGCCCAGGCACCTCAAATGAGGATAAACCTACAGGGCACTCGACTGTACCCAAATTATATAGTCTAACTTGGGCACTAGTGCACTGTATGACACAACCTGAGCCAGAACCTCCTGACCAACACCCAGGCAGTTGACCGCACACTGAGCATATCAGATGCGCCATCGCCTTAGATTGTCATCTCTTCCCAACTGCGATTTTTCAGGCTTCAGAACCTAGACCTTATCTCCAACCACTGCCCAGGGTTGAAAATGATGCAGAAATCAAAACACCTTCCCCATGGCAAGAGACCTTGTGATTGGCATGTTGTCCAAGGTCCAGTGTAGTTGAAACCAGTGTGGCCCATGAGGCCCCGCCCATGCTCGCGTGCCACGTTGGTCACAAACACACACTGTGACCCTCAGCCTGACTCCAGGCCTCAAGTAAGGCCTCTTAGTGGCTGGATGAAGAGACAGCTTATTGTGCCTGCCATGCCCCTAGGCCCCAATTTTTAACCATAGTTTGGGTTTTCCCTTCACTCTTCCCCAGGGCTCTGCTTTGGAATTCCTCTTTTGTTCAGACACCTGAGGTAATAAACCTGAAAGGAGAAATCCCATCCCACAGATTGACGAAAAACAATTGGGATCGGGCCAAATCCACAGAGAGGAAGATTCGTCCATGGCCCATGAGTCCTCCCCCATTCCACGGCCATCGTTGATATAAAATCCAAATGCAAAAGCCTGAGCAAGTGCCTCAGAATCGCTCTTTCTTCATATCCTGAAGATTTCTTCTCATGATTTGTAGATTGGGCCTGCCATACCTACATCCCCAAACCTAAGCTGAGTTTGTGTTTTCAGACTTCTGTCCTCAAAGTCCTGGGCCACACACCCTCATGCTGGGGCCTCTGAAGCCACACATTAGGACTGTGCCTACCCAATCCATGGGAATTCTGCCCATTCCATTGTCCAAAATCGTACAAATTAGGAGAACTCTCCAAAGTCCCTGAGGCCAAACCAATAGTGTAGGTCTCCGGGGACAAACAAGGGCGGTAAGACACCAGGTGAGCATCTACCTCCACTCATTCCATAGATGAATATCCCCAGACAAGAAGAATGAACAAGACAGGACCCTAGGCCATAATCGAATACATTGCATTGGTTTACAGGCATGTCTCTTCAAAAGTCTGGATTCCAATACCAGCATAATGGGTTTCCTGAGGCACCCATCAGAACAAATCTCCTCTCCACAAGGAAACTTGTGCATGGGAGCTATGTCAAAAGCTTAGGAGAATACTTCAGGGTCCCAGTGCCACCGCCCCATTTCAAGGCCCTCATGGACACAAACACACATTAGGGCCCATCTTCAGGAAAGTCCATTTCAACTCAGCCACCCCGGTTGCTCCCGCAGAGGGATCCGATCTCAACTGTATTGTGGCTAGTAGACAATTGGATTGCGAGGCGGGCTTCCCTGACATCCATCCTCCAAGGGTGCTCTGGAGTCATTCCATATGGGATGTCCTGGAGCGGCCCAACTGGTCTCAATTGTCCCGCAGAAGGAATCCTTGAAGGGGGCATCACACAACTCCCAACGTGGGAAAAGCTCCATGGCTTCGAGATTCCGCTCCTTTCATGAAGGGGCAGTCATGCACAGAAACTACAACCTGAGCCAACGTCTGATCCTCGCCGTGACTTCAGATGCTTGAGATATGGTTTCCGATCTGCAGGGGGTACCTACCGTGCCCTCGGCCTGAAGCCCAAGTCTATCTTGTGTTCTCAGACTTCTGTCCTCAAACTCCTGGCCCCGAAGCCCTCAAGTTTGGCAATTCCGGACCGACAATGAAGCACTCTGCCTGCCCTCTAGAAAAAATGTATTGCCTAATGAGGTGCCCAGGCACCTCAAATGAGGATAAACCTACAGGGAACTCGACTGTACCCAAATTATATAGTCTACCTTGGGCACTAGTGCACTGTCTGACACAACCTCAGCCAGAACCCCCTGACCAACACCCAGGCAGCTGACCGTACACTGAGCATATCAGACGCGCCATCGCCTTAGGTCGTCATCTCTTCCCAACTGCGATTTTTCAGGCTACAGAACCTGTACCTTATGTCCAATCACTGCTCACGTTTGAAAATGATGCAGAAATCAGAACACCTTCCCCATGGCAAGAGACCTTGTGATTGGCATGTTGTCCAAGGTCCAGTGTAGTTGAAACCAGTTTGGCCCATGAGGCCCCACCCATGTTCGCGGGCCACAATTGTCACAAACACACATTTGACTCTCAGCCTGAGCCCAGTCTCAAGTAAAGCCGCTCAGTGGCTGGATGAAGAGACAGCTTATTGGGCCTGCCAAGCCCCTATGCCGCAATTTTTAACCATAGTTTGGGTTTTCCATTCACTCTTCCCCAGGGCTCTGCTTTGGAATTCCTCTTTTGTTCGGACACCTGAGGTAATAAACCTGAAAGGAGACCTCCCATCCCACAGATTGACGAAAAAAATTGGGACCGCCCCAATCCACAGAAAGGAAGATTCGTCCATGGCCCATGATGCCTCCCCACATTCCACGGCCATCGTTGATATAAAATCCAGAGACAAAAGCCTGAGCAAGTGCCTCAGACTCGCTCTTTCTTCATATCCTGAAGAGTTCTTCTCATGGTTTGTAGATTGGGCCTGCCATACCTACGTCCCCAAACATAACGTGAGTTTGTGTTTTCAGACTTCTGTCCTCAAAGTCCTGGGCCACACAGCCTCCAGGCTGGGGCCCCTGGAGCCACACATTCGGATTGTGCCTACCCAATCCATGGGTATTCTACCCATTCCATTGTCCAAAATCTTACAAATTGGGAGAACTCTCCAAAGTCCCCGAGGCAATCCCAATAGTGTAGATCTCCAGGGACAAACAAGGGTGGTCTGACACCAGGTGAGCATCTACCTCCATTCATTCCATAGATGAATATCCCCAGAGAAGGAGAATGAACAAGACAGGACCCTAGGCCATAATCGAATACATTGCTTTGTTTTACAGGCATGTCTCTTCAAAAGTCTGGATTCCAATTCCAGCATAATGGGTTTCCTGAGGCACACCTCAGAACAAATATCCTCTCCACAAGGAAACTTGTGCATGGGAGCTATGTCAAAAGCTTAGGAGAATACTTCAGGGTCCCGGGGCCACCGCCCCATTCCAAGGTCCTCATGGACACAAACACACATTAGGGCCCATCCTCAGGAAAGTCCATTTCAACTCATCCACCCCGGTTGCTCCCGCAGAGGGATCCGATCTCAACTGTATTGTGGCTAGTAGACATTTGGATTATGAGGCGGGCTTGCCTGGCATCCATTCTCCAAGGGTGCTCTGGTCATTCCAAATGGGATGTCCTGGGCTGCCAAACAGGTCTCAATTGTCACACAGAAGGAATCATTGAAGGGGGCATCCCACCACTCCCACGTCGGAAAACCTCCATGGCCTTGAGATTCCGCTCCGTTCATGAAGGGGCGGTCATGCACAGAAACTGCAACCTGAGCCAACGTCTGATCCTCGCCGTGACTTCAGATGCTTGAGATATTGTTTCCGATCTGCAGGGGGTACCTACCGTGCCCTCGGCCTGAAGCCCAAGTCTATCTTGTGTTCTCAGACTTCTGTCCTCAAACTCCTGGCCCGGAAGTCCTCCATTTTGGCAATTCCGGACCCACAAGGCAGCACTCTGCCTGCCCTCTAGAAAAAATATCTTGCCTAATGAGGTGCCCAGACACCTCAAATGAGGATAAACCTACAGTGCACTCGACTGTACCCAAATTATATAGTCTAACTTGGGCACTAGTGCACTGTCTGACACAACCTCAGCCAGAACCCCCTGACCAACACCCAGGCAGCTGACCGCACACTGAGCATATCAGACGCGCCATCGCTTTAGGTCGTCATCTCTTCCCAACTGCGATTTTTCAGGCTTCAGAACTTATACCTTATGTCCAATCACTGCTCACGATTGAAAATGGTGCAGAAATCAGAACACCTTCCCCATGGCAAGATACCTTGTGATTGGCATGTTGTCCAAGGTCCAGTGTAGTTGAAACCAGTTTGGCCCATGAGGCCCCACCCATGCTCGAGGGCCACAATTGTCACAAACACACATTTGACCCTCAGCCTGAGCCCAGTCTCAAGTAAGGCCACTCAGTGACTGGATGAAGAGACAGCTTATTGGGCCTGCCAAGCCCCTAGGTCCCAATTTTTAACAATAGTTTGGGTTGTCCCTTCACTCTTCCCCAGGGCTCTGCTTTGGAATTCCTCTTTTGTTCGGACACCTGAGGTAATAAACCTGAAAGGAGACCTCCCATCCCACAGATTGACGAAAAAAATTGGGACCGCCCCAATCCACAGAAAGGAAGATTCGTCCATGGCCCATGATGCCTCCCCACATTCCACGGCCATCGTTGATATAAAATCCAGAGACAAAAGCCTGAGCAAGTGCCTCAGACTCGCTCTTTCTTCATATCCTGCAGAGTTCTGCTCATGGTGTGTAGATTGGGCCTGCCATACCTACGTCCCCAAACATAAGGTGAGTTTGTGTTTTCAGACTTCTGTCCTCAAAGTCCTGGGCCACACACCCTCCAGGCTGGGGCCCCTGGAGCCACACATTCGGACTGTGCCTACCCAATCAATAGGAATTCTGACCATATCATTGTCCAAAATCTTACAAATTTGGAGAACTCTCCAAAGTCCCCGAGGCAAAACCAATAGTTTAGGTCTCCTGGGACAAACAAGGTGGTCTGACACCAGGTGAGCATCTACATCCACTCATTCCATAGACGGATATCCCCAGAGAATAAGATTGAACCAGACAGGATCCTAGGCAATAGTCCGATCCATTGCTTTGGTTTACAGGCATGTCTCCTCAAGAGCCTGGATTCCAAGACCAGCATAAGGGTTTTCCTGAGGCACCCATCAGAACAAATCTCCTCTCCACAAGGAAACTTGTGCATGGGAGCCTTGTCAAAAGCTTAGGAGAATACTTCAGGGTCCCGGTGCCACCGCACCATTCCAAGGCCCTCATGGACACAAACACACATTAGGCCCCATCCTCAGGAAAGTCCATTTCAACTCAGCCACCCCATTAGCTCCCGCAGAGCCATCCGATCTCAACTGTATTGTTGCTAGGAGACAATTGGAATGCGAGGCGGGCTTCCCAGGCATCCATCCTCAAACGGTGCTCTGGAGGCATTCCATATGGGATGTCCTGGGGCTGCCTAACAGGTCTCGATTTTACTGCAGAAGGAATCCTTGAAGGGGGCATCACACAACTCCCAACGTGGGAAAAGCTCCATGGCCTTGAGATTCCGCTCCTTTCATGAAGGGGCAGTCATGCACAGAAACTACAACCTGAGCCAACGTCTGATCCTCGCCGTGATTTCAGATGCTTGAGATATTTTTTCCGATCTGCAGGGGGTAACTACCGTGCCCTAGGCCTGAAGCCCAAGTCTAGCTTGTTTTCTCAGACTTCTGTCCTCAAACTCTTGGCCTAGAAGTCCTCCATTTTGGCAATTCCGGACCCACAATGCAGCACTCTGCCTGCCGTCTAGAAAAAATATCTTGCCTAATGAGGTGCCCAGGCACCTCAAATGAGGATAAACCTACAGTGCACTCGACTGTACCCAAATTATATAGTCTAACTTGGGCACTAGTGCACTGTCTGACACAACCTGAGCCAGAACCTCCTGACCAACACCCAGGCAACTGACCGCACACTGAGCATATCAGATGCGCCATCGCATTAGATCGTCATCTCTTCCCAAATGCGATTTTTCAGGCTTCAGAACCTAGACCTTATGTCCAATCACTGCTCAAGATTGAAAATGATGCAGAAATCAGAACACTTTCGCATGGCAAGAGACCTTTTGATTGGCATGTTGTCCAAGGTCCAGTGTAGTTGTAACCAGTTTGGCCCATGAGGCCCCGCCCATGCTCGAGGGCCACAATTGTCACAAACACACATTTGACCCTCAGCCTGAGCCCAATCCTCAAGTAAGGCCTCTCAGTGGCTGGATGAAGAGACAGCTTATTGGGCCTGCCATGCCGCTAGGCCCCAATTTTTAACCATAGTTTGGGTTGTCCCTTCACTCTTCCCCAGGGCTCTGCTTTGGAATTCCACTTTTGTTCGGACACCTGAGGTAATAAACCTGAACGGAGACCTCCCAACCCACAGATAGACGAAAAATAATTTGGACCGGGCCAAATACACAGAGAGGAAGATTCGTGCATGGCCCATGAAACCTCCCCACATTCCACGGCCATCGTTGATATAAGCCCAAAAGTTTGGCAATTCCGGAACCACAATGTAGCACTCTGCCTGCCCTCTAGAAAAAAAATGATTGCCTCAAGAGCTGGCCAGGCACCTTCAATGAGGATATACCTCCACAGCACTCGACTTTACCCAAATTATATAGTCTAACCTGGGCACTAATGCCTGTCGGACACAACCTGAGCCCGGACCTCCTGACCAGACCGCACACTGAGCACATAAGACCCGCCATGGCCTTAGGTCATCATCTCTTCCTTACCTCAGTTTTCAGGCCTCAGAACCGAGACATTATTTTCAATCACTGCCCAGAGTTGAGTGTGATGCAGAAATCAGAACACCTCCTTACCCATTGTAAGAAACCTTGTGGTTGGCACGTTGTCCAACGTTCAGTGTAGGAGAAACCAGCATTCACCCTGAGGCCCCGCCCATTCTTGAGTGCGACAAGGGCATAAACACGCATTGTGACCCTCAGCATGAGTCCTGTCCTCTAGTAAGTCCTCTCAGTGACTGGACCATTAGATGTCATAATGGGCTTGATATGTCCCTAGGCGCCAATTTTTAACCAGATTTCTGATTGTCCAGTCACCCCCCCCAGGGCTCTACTCTGGAATCCCTCATTTGGTGGGACACCTGAGGTTAAAAAGAAAACAACATAAAAAAAAAAACGGACTTCATCCATCCCATCCCACAGAGTGACCCCATATGCTTTGGACTGGTCCAAACCACCAGGGAGTAAGACTCGTCCATTTCCAATGAAGTCACCCAGAAATTTCACGACCATGAGTGACACGATATCCAGAGACAAAAACTTGAGCAAGAGCCTCACACTCGCCCTTTTCTCAAATCCCGAAAAGTTCTCCTCATGGTCTGTAGATAAGTCCTGCCATACCTATGACCTGAAACATAAGCCAAGTTTGTGCTTTTAGACAACTGTCCAAACAGCCCTGGCCTACACAACCTACAGGCTCAGGGCCCTGGAGCCAAACCTGAGGACTGTACTTGCCCTCTCCAAGGGAACTGTGAGTGCCCATTCCAATGGCCACATCCCTTCTAATAGGATAAACCTCCAAAGTCCTTGATTCATCTCATTAGTGGTGGCTTCCCAGGTCAAACAGGGGCAATGTGAGCCCATCTGAGCACCTACCTGTACTCAGACCCATAGAAAGATGTCCCCAGAGGTAAAAAGGAAAGAACAGGCCACTAGGCACTAATCATATCCATTGCTTTGGTTTCCAGGCATCTCTCCTCAGAGGCCTGGATTTCAATACCAGCATATGGCTGTTTCTTGACTAACCCCTCAGAAAACATCTCATTTACACATGGGAAACTTGCACGTTGGAGCTGTGTCAAAGCATCTGTTTAGGAGAACCCTTCAGGGCCCCAGTGCCACCAGTTCATTCCAAGGTCTCCATAGACACAAAAGCACATTAGACACATCCATAGGAGAGTCCATTTCAACTCAGCCTCCTCGGTTGCTCCCCCAGACCCAGCAGATCTAACCTGTTTGTGTCTAGGAGAAAATTGGAATGCGAGGTGGGCTACCCAGCCATGCATCCTTAAAACCCCGCTCAGAATCATTGGCCTGGAGCCAAACAACAGGTCTCAATTGTCCTGCAGAAGACACTTTGCAGTTTGGAGCTTCTCACAAATCCCATCGTGGGAAAACCCCAATGGCCTCGTGATGCCCCCCCCTTCGTGAAGTGGCCATCAGGGACAGAAACACCAACTTGAGCGATCGACTGATCCTCGCCCTGATCAGATGCACGAGATCTCGATTCAGGACTGTAGATTGTGCCATCGCTGATACAAAATCCAGAGACAAAAACCTGAGCAAGCGCCTCAGACACGCACTTTCTTCATATCCTGAAGAGTTCTTCTCATGGTTTGTAGATCGGGCCTGCCATACCTACGTCCCCAAACCTAAGCTGAGTTTGTGTTTTCAGACTTCTGTGTCAAAGTCCTGGGCCACACACCCTCCAGGCTGGGGCCCCTGGAGCCACACATTAGGACTGTGCCTACCAATCCATGGGAATCTGCCCATTCCATTGTCCAAAATCGTACAAATTAGGAGAAAACTCCAAAGTCCCTGAGACCATCCAAATAGTGTAGGTCGCTCGGAACAAACAAGGGCTGTCTGACACCAGCTGATAATCTACCTCCACTCATACCATACATGGATGTCCCCAGAGGAGAAGATTGAACCAGACAGGACCCTAGGCCATAATAGGATCCATTGCCTTGGTTTACAGGCATGTATCCTCAAAAGCCTGATTCCAATACGAGCATAGGGGTTTTGCTGAGGCACCCATCAGAACTCATCTCGTCTCCACAAGGAAACCTGTGCATGGGAGCCATGTCCAAAGCATAGGAGAGTACTTCAGAGTCCCGGTGCCACCGCCCCATTCCAAGTCCCTCATGGACACAAACACACATTAGGACCAATCCTCAGGAAAGTCCATTTCATCTCAGCCACCCCGGTTGCTCCCGCAGAGCCATCAGATCTAAACTGTCTTGTTGCTAGGAGACAATTGGAATGTGAGGCGGGCTTCCCATGCATCCATCCTTGAACGGTGCTCTGGAGTCATTCCATATGGGATGTCCTGGAGCTGTCCAACAGGTCTCAATTGTCTCGCAGAAGGAATCCTTGAAGGGGGCATCCCACAACTCCCAACGTGGGAAAACCTCAATGGCCTCAAGATTCCACTCCTTTCATGAAACGGCCATCATGCACAGAAACTCCAACCTGAGCCAACGTCTGATCCTCCCCCTGATTCAGATGCATGAGTATTGGTTCAGATCTGCAGGGGTACCTGCCGTGCCCTCGCCCTGAATCCCAAGTCTAGCTTGTCTTTTCAGACTTCCGTCCTCAAACTCCTGGCACCGAAGCCCTCATGTTTGGCAATTCCGGACCCACAATGCAGCACTCTGCCTGCCCTCTAGAAAAAAATTATTGCCTCATGAGCTGCCCAGGCACCTTCAATGAGGATAAACCTCCACAGCACTGGACTTTACCCTAAGTATATATTCTAACCTGGGCCTTAATGCACTGTCGGACACAACCTAAGCCCGGACCTCCCGACCAACACCCGGAAAGCAGACCGCACACTGAGCACATAAGACCCGCCATGGCCTTAGGTCATCATCTCTTCCCTACCTCAGTTTTCAGGCCTCAGAACCGAGACATTATCTCCAATAACTGTCCAGGGGTGAGTGTGATGCAGAAATCAGAACACCTCCTTACACACGGTAAGAAACCTTGTGGTTGGCACGTCGTCCAACGTTCAGTGTAGGAGAAACCAGCATTCACCCTGAGGCCCCGCCCATTCTTGAGTGGGACAAGGGCTTAAACACGCATTGTAACCCTCAGCATGAGTCCTGTCCTCTAGTAAGTCCTCTCAGTGACTGGACCATTAGATGTCATAATGGGCTTGATATGTCCCTAGGCGCCAATTTTTAACCAGATTTCTGAATGTCCAGTCACCCCCCCCCCCAGGGCTCTACTCAGGAATCCCTCATTAGGTGAGACACCTGAGGTTAAAAAGAAAACAACATCAAAAAAAAAAAAAAAACGGACTTTTCCATCCCCTAGAGTGACCCCTAACGCTTTGGACTGGTCCAAACCACCAGGGAGTAAGACTCGTCCATTTCCCATGAAGTCACCCAGAAATTTCACGACCATGAGTGACACGATATCCAGAGACAAAAACTTGAGCAAGAGCCTCACACTCGCCCTTTTCTCAAATCCCGAAAAGTTCTCCTCATGGTCTGTAGTTTAAGTCCTGCCATACCTATGACCTGAAACATAAGCCAAGTTTGTTGTTTCAGACAACTCTCCAAACAGCCCTGGCCTACACAACCTACAGGCTCAGGCCACTGGAGCCAAACCTGAGGACTGTACTTGCCCTCTCCAAGGGAATTGTGTGTGCCCATTCCAATGGCCACATCCCTTCTAATAGGATAAATCTCCAAAGTCCCTGATCCATCTCAATAGTGGTGGCTTCCCAGGTAAAACAGGGGCAATCTGAGCCCATCTGAGCACCTACCTGTACTCACACCAATAGACAGATGTCCCCAGAGGTAAAAAGGAAAGAACAGGCCCCTAGGCACTAATCATATCCATTGCTTTGGTTTCCAGGCATCTCTCCTCAGAGGCCTGGATTTCAAAACCAGCATATAGCTCTTTCTTGAGTTACCCATCAGAAAACATCTCATCTACCCTTGGGAAACTTGCACGTTGGAGCTGTGTCAAAGCCTCTGTTTAGAAGAACCCTTCAGGGCCCCAGTGCCCCCGCTTCATTCCAAGGTCTCCATAGACACAAAAGCACATTAGGACCCATCCAAAGGAGAGTCCATTTCAACTCAGCCTCCTCGGTTGCTCCCCCGATCCAGCAGATAACCTGTCTTGTTTCTAGGAGACAATAGGAATGCGAGGTGGGCTACCCAGCCATGCATCCTTAGAACCCTGCTCAGAATCATTGGCCTGGAGGGAAAAAAAAGGACTCAAATGTCCTCAGAAGACACTTTGCAGTTTGGAGCTTCTCACAACTCCCATCGTGGGAAAACCCCCATGGCCTCGTGATGCCGCCCCTTCGTGAAGGGGCCATCAGGGACAGAAACACAAACTTCAGCGATCGTCTGATCCTCGCCCTGACTTCAGATGCACGAGATCTCGATTCACGTCTGTAGATTGTGCCGTCGCTGATACAAAATCCAGAGACAAAAACCTGAGCAAGCGCCTCAGACTCGCACTTTCTTCATATCCTGAAGAGTTCTTCTCAAGGTTTGTAGCTCAGGCCTGCCATACCTACGTCCCCAAACCTAAGCTGAGTTTGTGTTTTCAGACTTCTGTCCTCAAAGTCCTGGGCCACACACCCTCCAGGCTGGGGCCCCTGGAGCCACACATTAGGACTGTGCCTAACAATCCATGGGAATTCTGCCCATTCCATTGTCCAAAATCGTACAAATTAGGAGAAACCTCCAAAGTCCCTGAGGCCATCCCAATAGTGTAGGTCGCCCGGAACAAACAAGGGCTGTCTGACACCAGCTGATAATCGACCTCCACTCATACCATAAATGGATGTCCCCAAGGAAATGATTGAACCAGACAGGACCGTAGGCCATAATAGGATCCATTGCCTTGTTTTACAGACATGTCTCCTCAAAAGCCTGATTCCAATACGAGCATAGGGGTTTTGCTGAGGCACCCAGCAGAACTCATCTCGTCTCCACAAGGAAACCTATGCATGGGAGCCATGTCCAAAGCATAGGAGAGTACTTCATGGTCCCGGTGCCACCGCCCATTCCAAGGCCCTCATGGACACAAAAACACATTACGACCGATCCTCAGGAAAGTCCATTTCAACTCAGCCACCCCCGATGCTCCCGCAGAGCCGTCAGATCTCAACTGTCTTGTTACTAGGAGACAATTGGAATGCGAGGTGGGCTTCCCAGGCATCCATCCTCGAACGGTGCTCTGGAGTCATTCCATATGGGATGTCCTGGAGCTGTCCAAAAGGTCTCAATTGTCCCGCAGAAGGAATCCTTGAAGGGGGCATCCCACAACTCCCAACGTGGGAAAACTCCAGTGGCCTCGAGATTCCGCTCCCTTCATGAAGCGGCCGTCATGCACGGAAACTCCAACCTGAGCCAACGTCTGATCCTCGCCCTGACTTCAGACGCATGTGTATTGGTTCAGTTCTGCAGGGGGTACCTGCCGTGCCCTCGCCCTGAAACCCAAGTCTAGCTTGTCTTCTCAGACTTCCGTCCTCACACTCCTGGCCCCGAAGCCCTCATGTTTGGCAATTCTGGACCCACAATGCAGCACTCTGCCTGCCCTCTGAAAAAAAATTATTGCCTCATGAGCTGCCCAGGCACCTTCAATGAGGATAAACCTCCACAGCACTCGACTTCACCCAAATTAATAGTCTAACCTGGGAACTAATGCACTGTCGGACACAACCTGAGCCCGGACCTCCTGACCAACACCAGGAAAGCAGACCGCACACTGAGCACATAAGACCCGCCATGGCCTTAGGTCATCCTCTCTTCCCTACCTCAGTTTTCAGGCCTCAGAACTGAGACATTATCTCCAATAACTGTCCAGGGGTGAGTGTGATGCAGAAATCAGAACACCTCCATACACACTTTAAGAAACCTTGTGGTTGGCACATCGTCCAACGTTCAGTGTAAGAGAAACCAGCATTCACCCTGATGCCCCGCCCATTATTGAGTGGGACAAGGGCTTAAACACGCATTGTAACCCTCAGCATGAGTCCTGTCCTCTAGTAAGTCCTCTCAGTGACTGGACCATTAGATGTCATAATGGGCTTGATATGTCCCTAGGCGCCAATTTTTAACCAGATTTCTGAATGTCCAGTCACCCCCCCCCAGGGCTCTACTCAGAAATCCCTCATTAGGTGAGACACCTGAGGTTAAAAAGAAAACAACATCAAAAAAAAAAAAAACGGACTTTTCCATCCCCTAGAGTGACCCCTAACGCTTTGGACTGGTCCAAACCACCAGGGAGTAAGACTCGTCCATTTCCCATGAAGTCACCCAGAAATTTCACGACCATGAGTGACACGATATCCAGAGACAAAAACTTGAGCAAGAGCCTCACACTCGCCCTTTTCTCAAATCCCGAAAAGTTCTCCTCATGGTCTGTAGTTTAAGTCCTGCCATACCTATGACCTGAAACATAAGCCAAGTTTGTTGTTTCAGACAACTCTCCAAACAGCCCTGGCCTACACAACCTACAGGCTCAGGCCACTGGAGCCAAACCTGAGGACTGTACTTGCCCTCTCCAAGGGAATTGTGTGTGCCCATTCCAATGGCCACATCCCTTCTAATAGGATAAATCTCCAAAGTCCCTGATCCATCTCAATAGTGGTGGCTTCCCAGGTAAAACAGGGGCAATCTGAGCCCATCTGAGCACCTACCTGTACTCACACCAATAGACAGATGTCCCCAGAGGTAAAAAGGAAAGAACAGGCCCCTAGGCACTAATCATATCCATTGCTTTGGTTTCCAGGCATCTCTCCTCAGAGGCCTGGATTTCAAAACCAGCATATAGCTCTTTCTTGAGTTACCCATCAGAAAACATCTCATCTACCCTTGGGAAACTTGCACGTTGGAGCTGTGTCAAAGCCTCTGTTTAGAAGAACCCTTCAGGGCCCCAGTGCCCCCGCTTCATTCCAAGGTCTCCATAGACACAAAAGCACATTAGGACCCATCCAAAGGAGAGTCCATTTCAACTCAGCCTCCTCGGTTGCTCCCCCGATCCAGCAGATAACCTGTCTTGTTTCTAGGAGACAATAGGAATGCGAGGTGGGCTACCCAGCCATGCATCCTTAGAACCCTGCTCAGAATCATTGGCCTGGAGGGAAAAAAAAGGACTCAAATGTCCTCAGAAGACACTTTGCAGTTTGGAGCTTCTCACAACTCCCATCGTGGGAAAACCCCCATGGCCTCGTGATGCCGCCCCTTCGTGAAGGGGCCATCAGGGACAGAAACACAAACTTCAGCGATCGTCTGATCCTCGCCCTGACTTCAGATGCACGAGATCTCGATTCACGTCTGTAGATTGTGCCGTCGCTGATACAAAATCCAGAGACAAAAACCTGAGCAAGCGCCTCAGACTCGCACTTTCTTCATATCCTGAAGAGTTCTTCTCAAGGTTTGTAGCTCAGGCCTGCCATACCTACGTCCCCAAACCTAAGCTGAGTTTGTGTTTTCAGACTTCTGTCCTCAAAGTCCTGGGCCACACACCCTCCAGGCTGGGGCCCCTGGAGCCACACATTAGGACTGTGCCTAACAATCCATGGGAATTCTGCCCATTCCATTGTCCAAAATCGTACAAATTAGGAGAAACCTCCAAAGTCCCTGAGGCCATCCCAATAGTGTAGGTCGCCCGGAACAAACAAGGGCTGTCTGACACCAGCTGATAATCGACCTCCACTCATACCATAAATGGATGTCCCCAAGGAAATGATTGAACCAGACAGGACCGTAGGCCATAATAGGATCCATTGCCTTGTTTTACAGACATGTCTCCTCAAAAGCCTGATTCCAATACGAGCATAGGGGTTTTGCTGAGGCACCCAGCAGAACTCATCTCGTCTCCACAAGGAAACCTATGCATGGGAGCCATGTCCAAAGCATAGGAGAGTACTTCATGGTCCCGGTGCCACCGCCCATTCCAAGGCCCTCATGGACACAAAAACACATTACGACCGATCCTCAGGAAAGTCCATTTCAACTCAGCCACCCCCGATGCTCCCGCAGAGCCGTCAGATCTCAACTGTCTTGTTACTAGGAGACAATTGGAATGCGAGGTGGGCTTCCCAGGCATCCATCCTCGAACGGTGCTCTGGAGTCATTCCATATGGGATGTCCTGGAGCTGTCCAAAAGGTCTCAATTGTCCCGCAGAAGGAATCCTTGAAGGGGGCATCCCACAACTCCCAACGTGGGAAAACTCCAGTGGCCTCGAGATTCCGCTCCCTTCATGAAGCGGCCGTCATGCACGGAAACTCCAACCTGAGCCAACGTCTGATCCTCGCCCTGACTTCAGACGCATGTGTATTGGTTCAGTTCTGCAGGGGGTACCTGCCGTGCCCTCGCCCTGAAACCCAAGTCTAGCTTGTCTTCTCAGACTTCCGTCCTCACACTCCTGGCCCCGAAGCCCTCATGTTTGGCAATTCTGGACCCACAATGCAGCACTCTGCCTGCCCTCTGAAAAAAAATTATTGCCTCATGAGCTGCCCAGGCACCTTCAATGAGGATAAACCTCCACAGCACTCGACTTCACCCAAATTAATAATCTAACCTGGGAACTAATGCACTGTCGGACACAACCTGAGCCCGGACCTCCTGACCAACACCAGGAAAGCAGACCGCACACTGAGCACATAAGACCCGCCATGGCCTTAGGTCATCCTCTCTTCCCTACCTCAGTTTTCAGGCCTCAGAACCGAGACATTATCTCCAATCACTGCCCAGGGGTGAGTGTGATGCAGAAATCAGAACACCTCCTTACCCATGGTAAGAAACCTTGTGGTTGGCACGTCGTCCAACGTTCAGTGTAGGAGAAACCAGCATTCACCCTGAGGCCCCGCCCATTCTTGAGTGCAACAAGGGCATAAACACGCATTGTGACCCTCAGCATGAGTCCTGTCCTCTAGTAAGTCCTCTCAGTGACTGGACCATTAGATGTCATAATGGGCTTGATATGTCCCTAGGCCACAATTTTTAACCAGATTTCTGATTGTCCAGTCACCCACCACCCCCAGGGCTCTACTCTGGAATCCCTCATTTGGGGGGACACCTGAGGTTAAAAAGAAAACAACATCAAAAAAAAAAAACAACGGATTTCTTCCATCCCACAGAGTGACCCCAAACGCTTTGACTGGTCCAAACCACCAGGGAGTAAGACTCGTCCATTTCCCATGAAGTCACCCAGAAATTTCACGACCATGAGTGACACGATATCCAGAGACAAAAACTTGAGCAAGAGCCTCACACTCGCCCTTTTCTCAAATCCCGAAAAGTTCTCCTCATGGTCTGTAGATAAGTCCTGCCATACCTATGACCTGAAACATAAGCCAAGTTTGTATTTTCAGACAACTGTCCAAACAGCCCTGGACTTCACAACCTACAGCTCAGGCCCTTGGAGCCAAACCTGAAAAATATACTTGCCCTCTCCAAGGGAATTGTGTGTGCCCATTCCAATGGCCACATCCCTTCTAATAGGATAAACCTCCAAAGTCCCTGATCCATCTCATTAGTGGTGGCTTTCCAGGTAAAACAGGGGCAATCTGAGCCCATCTGAGCTCCTACCTGTACTCAGACCCATAGACAGATGTCCCCAGAGGTAAAAAGGAACGAACAGGCCCCTAGGCACTAATCGGATCCATTGCTTTGGTTTCCAGGCATCTCTCCTCAGAGGCCTGGATTTCAAAACCAGCATATGGCTGTTTCTTGACTCACCCATCAGAAAACATCTCATCTACACATGGGAAACTTGTACGTTGAAGCTTTGTCAAAGCCTCTGTTTAGGAGAACCCTTCAGGGCCCCAGTGCCACCGCTTCATTCCAAGGTCTCCATTGACACAAAAGCACATTAGGACCCATCCATAGGAGAGTCCATTTCAACTCAGACTCCTCGGTTGCTCCCCCAGATCCAGCAGATCTAACCTGTCTTGTTTCTAGGAGACAATTGGAATGTGAGGTGGGTTACCCAGCAATGCATCCTTAGAACCCTGCTCAGAATCATTGGCCTGGAGCCAAACAACAGGTCTCAATTGTCCTGCAGAAGACACTTTGCAGTTTGGAGCTTCTCACAAATCCCATCGTGGAAAAACACCCATGGCCTCGTGATGCCGCCCCTTTGTGAAGGGGCCATCAGGGACAGAAACACCAACTTGAGCGATCGTCTGATCCTCGCCCTGATTTCAGATGCACGAGATCTCGATTCAGGTCTGTAGATTGTTCCATCGCTGATATAAAATCCAGAGTCAAAAACCTGAGCAAGCGCCGCAGACTCGCACTTTCCTCATATCCTGAAGAGTTCTTCTCATGGTTTGTAGATCGGGCCTGCCATACCTACGTCCCCATACCTAAGCTGAGTTTGTGTTTTCAGACTTCTGTCCTCAAAGTCCAGGGCCACACACCCTCCAGGCTGCGGCCCCTGGAGACACACATTAGGACTGTGCCTACCATCCATGGGAATTCTGCCCATTCCATTGTCCAATATCGTACCAATTAGGAGAAACCTCCAAAGTCCCTGAGGCCATCCCAATGGTGTAGGTCGCCCGGAACAAACAAGGACTGTCTGACACCAGCTGATAATCGACCTCCACTCATACCATAAATGGATGTCCCCAAGGAGAAGATTGAATCAGACAGGACCCTAGACCATTATAGGATCCATTGCCTTGTTTTACAGGCATGTCTCCTCAAAAGCCTGATTCCAATACGAGCATAGGTGTTTTGCTGAGGCACCCAACAGAACTCATCTCGTCTCCACAAGGAAACCTATGCATGGGAGCCATGTCCAAAGCATAGGAGAGTAGTTCAGGGTCCCAGTGCCACCGCCCCATTCCAAGGCCCTCATGGACACAAAAACACATTAGGACCCATCCTCAGGAAAGTCCATATCAACTCAGCCACCCCGGTTGCTCCCGCAGAGGGATCAGATCTAAACTGTCTTGTTGCTAGGAGACTATTGGAATGCGAGGCGGGCTTCCCAGGCATCCATCCTCGAACTGTGCTCTGGAGTCATTCCATATGGGATGTCCTGGAGCTGTCCAACAGGTCTCAATTGTCGCGCAGAAGGAATCCTTGAAGGGGGCATCCCACAACTCCCAACGTGGGAAAAACTCAATGGCCTCGAGATTTCGCTCCCTTCATGAAACGGCCTTCATGCACGGAAACTCCAACCTGAGCCAACGTCTGATCCTCGCCCTGACTTCTGATGCATGCGTATTGTTTCAGATCTGCAGGGGGTACCTGCCGTGCCCTCGCCCTAAAACCCAAGTCTAGCTTGTCTTCTCAGACTTCCGTCCTCACACTCCTGGCACGGAAGCCCTCAAGTTTGGCAATTCCGGACCGACAATGCAGCACTCTGCCTGCCCTCTTGAAAAAAATTATTGCCTCATGAGCTGCCCAGGCACCTTCAATGAGGATAAACCTCCACAGCACTCGACTTCACCCAAATTATATAGTCTAACCTGGGCACTAATGCACTGTCGGACACTACCTGAACCCGGACCTCCTGACCAACACCCGGAAAACAGACCGCACACTGAGCACATAAGACCCGCCATGGCCTTAGGTCATCATCTCTTCCCTACCTCAGTTTTCAGTCCTCAGACCCAAGGCCTGCCCAGGGGTGAGTGTGATGCAGAAATCAGAACACCTCCTTACCCATTGTAGGAAACCTTGTGGCACGTCGTCCAACGTTCAGTGTGTAGGAGAGACCAGCATTCACCCTGAGGCCCCGCTCATTCTTGAGTGCGACTAGGGCATAAACACGCATTGTGACCCTCAGCATGAGTCCTGTCCTCTAGTAAGTCCTCTCAGTGACTGGACCATTAGAAGTCATAATGGGCTTGATATGTCCCTAGGCCCCAATATTTAACCAGATTTCTGATTGTCCAGTCACCCCCCCCAGGGCTCTACTCTGGAATCCCTCATTTGGTGAGACACCTGAGGTTAAAGAGAAAACAACATCAAAAAAAAAAAAAAGGACTTATTCCATCCCACAGAGTGACCCCAAACGCTTTGGACTGGGCCAAACCACCAGGGAGTAAGACTCGTCCATTTCCCATGAAGTCACCCAGAAATTTCACGACCATGAGTGACAAGATATCCAGAGACAAAAACTTGAGCAAGAGCCTCACATTCGCGATTCTCTCAAATCCCGAAAAGTTCTCCTCATGGTCTGTAGATAAGTCCTGCCATACCTATGACCTGAAACATAAGCCAAGTTTGTGTTTTCAGACAACTGTCCAAACAGCCCTGGCCTACACAACCTACACTCTCAGGCCCCTGGAGCCAAACCTGAGGACTGTACTTGCCCACTCCAGGGATTTGTGTGTGCCCATTCCAATGGCCACATCCCTTCTAATAGGATAAACCTCCAAAGTCCCTGATCCATCTATTTAGTGGTGGCTTCCCAGGTAAAACAGGGGGCAATCTGAGCCCTTCTGAGTACCTACCTGCACTCAGACCCATAGACAGATGTCCCCAGAGGTAAAAAGGAAAGAACAGGCCCCTAGGCACTAATCATATCCATTGCTTTGGTTTCCAGGCATCTCTCCTTAGAGGCCTGGATTTCAAAACCAGCATATGGCTGTTTCTTGACTCACCCATCAGGAAACATCTCATCTACATTGGGAAACTTGCACGTTGGAGCTGTGTCAAAGCCTCTGTTTAGGAGAACCCTTCAGGGCCCCAGTGCCACCGCTTCATTCCAAGGTCTCCATCGACACAAAAAAACATTAGGACCCATCCATAAGAGAGTCCATTTCAACTCAGCCTCCTCGGTTGCTCCCCCAGATCCAGCAGATCTAACGTGTCTTGTTTCTAGGAGACAATTGGAATGCGAGGTGGGCTACCCAGCCATGCATCCTTAGAACCCTGCTCAAATCATTGGCCTGGAGCCAAACAACAGGTTTCAATTGTCCTTCAGAAGACACTTTGCAGTTTGGAGTTTCTCACAAATTTCATCGTGGGAAAACCCCCATGGCCTCGTGATGCCGCCCCTTCGTGAAGGGGCCATCAGGGACAGAAACACCAACTTGAGCGTTGTCTGATCCTCGCCCTGACTTTAGATGCACAAGATCTCGATTCAGTTTTGTAGATTGTGCCATCGCTGATACAAAATCCAGAGACAAAACCTGCGCAAGTGCCTCAGACTCGCACTTTCTTCATATCCTGAAGAGTTCTTCTCATGGTTTGTAGATCGAGCCTGCCATACCTACGCCCCATACCTAAGCTGAGTTTGTGTTTTCCGACTTCTGTCCTCAAAGTCCAGGGCCACAAACCCTCCAGACTGAGGCCCCTGGAGCCACACATTAGGACTGTGCCTACCAATCCATGGGAATTCTGCCCATTCCATTGTCCAAAATCGTACAAAATAGGAGAAACCTCCAAAGTCCCTGAGGCCATCCCAATAGTGTAGGTCGCCTTGAACAAACAAGGGCTGTCTGACATCAACTGATAATCTACCTCCACTCATATCATAAATGGATGTCCCCAAGGAGAAGATTGAACCAGACAGGACCCTAGAACATAATAGGATCCATTGCCTTGGTTTACAGGCATGTCTCCTCAAAAGCCTGATTCCAATACGAGCATCGGGGTTTTGCTGAGGCACCCAGCAGAACTCATCTCGTCTCCTCAAGGAAACCTGTGCATGGGAGCCATGTCCAAAGCATAGGAGAGTACTTCAGGGTCCCGGTACCACCGCCCCATTCCAAGGCCCTCATGGACACAAAAACACATTAGGACCCATCCTCAGGAAAGTCCATTTCAACTCAGCCACCCCGGTTGCTCCCGCAGAGCCAACAGATCTAAACTGTCTTGTTGCTAGGAGACAATTGGAATGCGATGCGGGCTTCCCAGGCATCCAACTCGAACGGTGCTCTGGAGTCATTCCATATGGGATGTCCTGGAGCTGTCCAACACGTCTCAATTGTCGCGCAGAAGGAATCCTTGAAGGGGGCATCCCACAACTCCCAACGTGGGAAGAACTCAATGGCCTCGAGATTCCGCTCCCTTCATGAAGCGGCCGTCATGCACGGAAACTCCAACCTGAGCCAACGTCTGATCCTCGCCCTGAATTCAGATGCATGAGTATTGGTTCAGATCTGCAGGGGGTACCTGCCGTGTCCTCGCCCTGAAACCCAAGTCTAGCTTGTCTTCTCAGACTTCGGTCCTCACATTCCTGGCCCTGAAGCCTTCAAGTTTGGCAATTCCGGACCCACAATGCAGCAATCTGCCTGCCCTCTAGAAAAAAATTATTGCCTCATGAGCTGCCCAGGCACCTTCAATGAGGATAAACCTCCACAGCACTCTACTTCACCCAAATTATATAGTCTAACCTGAGCACTAATGCACTGTCGGACAAAACCTGAGCCCGGACCTCCTGACCAACACCCGGAAAGCTGACCGCACACTGAGCACATAAGACCCACCATGGCCTTAGGTCATCATCTCTTCGCTATCTCAGTTTTCAGGCCTCAGAACCGAGACATTATCTCCAATCACTGCCCAGGGGTGAGTGTGATGCAGAAATCAGAACACCTCCTTACACATGGTAAGAAACCTTGTGGTTGGCACGTCGTGCAACGTTCAGTGTAGGAGAAACCAGCATTCACCCTGAGGCCCCGCCCATTCTTGAGTGTGACAAGGGTATAAACACTCATTTTGACCCTCAGCATGGGTCCTTTCTTCTAGTAAGTCCTCTCAGTGACTGGACCATTAGTTGTCATAATGGGTTTGGTATGACACTAGGCCCCAATTTTTAACCAGATTTCTGATTGTCCAGTCACCCCCGCCTAGGGCTTTACTCTGGAATCCCTCATTTGGTGGGACACCTGAGGTTAAAAACAAAACAACATCAAAAAAAAAAAAAAAAAACGGACTTCTTCCATTCCACAGAGTGACCCCAAACGCTTTGGACTGGTCCAAACGACCAGGGAGTAAGACTCGTCCAATTCCCATGAAGTCACCCAGAATTTCTCGACCATGAGTGACATGATATCCAGAGACAAAAACTTGAGCAAGAGCCTCACACTCGCCCTTTTATCAAATCCCAAAAAGTTCTCCTCATGGTCTGTAGATAAGTCCTGCCATACCTATGACCTGAAACATAAGCCAAGTTTGTGTTTTCAGACAACTGTCCAAACAGCCCTGGCCTACTCAACCTACAGGCTCAGGCCCCTGGAGCCAAACCTGAGGACTGTACTTGCCCTCTCCAAGGGAATTGTGTGTGCCCATTCCAATGGCCACATCCCTTCTAATAGGATAAACATCCAAAGTCCCTGATCCATCTCATTATTGGTGGCTTCCCAGGTAAAACAGGGGCAATCTGATCCCTTCTGAGCACCTACCTGTACTCAGACCCATAGACAGATGTCCCCAGAGGTAAAAAGGAAAGAACAGGCCCCTAGGCACTAATCATATCCATTGCTTTGGTTTCCAGGCATCTCTCCTCAGAGGCCTGGATTTCAAAACCAGCATATGGCTGTTTCTTGACTCACCCATCAGAAAACATCTCATCTAAACATGGGAAACTTGCACGTTGGAGCTGTGTCAAAGCCTCTGTTTAGGAGAACCCTTCAGGTCCCCAGTGCCACCGCTTCATTCCAAGGTCTCCATAGAAACAAAAGCACATTAGGACCCATCCATAGGGGAGTCCATTTCAACTCACCCTCCTCGGTTGCTCCCCCAGATCCAGCAGATCTAAACTATCTTGTTTCTAGGAGACAATTGGAATGTGAGGTGGGCTACCCAGCCATTCATCCTTAGAACCCTGCTCAGAATCATTGGCCTGGAGCCAAACAACAGGTCTCAATTGTCCTGCAGAAGACACTTTGCAGTTTGGAGCTTCTCACAAATCCCATCGTGGGAAAATCCCCATGACCTCGTGATGCCGCCCCTTCGTGAAGGGCCCATCAGGGACAGAAACACCAACTTGAGCGATTGTCTGATCCTCGCCCTGACTTCAGATGCACCTGATCTCGATTCAGGTCTGTAGATTGTGCCATCGCTGATACAAAATCCAGAGACACAAACCTGAGCAAACACCTCAGACTCGCACTTTCTTCATATCATGAATAGTTCTTCTCATGGTTTGTAGATCGGGCCTGCCATACCTATGTCCCCAAAACTAGGATGAGTTTGTGTTTTCAGACTTCTGTCCTCAAAGTCCTGGGCCACACATCCTCTAGTCTGGGGCCCCTGGAGCCACACATTAGGACTGTGCCTACCAATCCATGGGAATTCTGCCCATTCCATTGTCCAAAATCGAACAAATTAGGAGAAACCTCCAAAGACCCTGAGGCCATCCCAATAGCGTAGGTCGCCCGGAACTAACAAGGGCTGTCTGACACCAGCTGATAATCTACCTCCACTCATACCATAAATGGATGTCCCCAGAGGAGAAGATTGAACCAGACAGGACACTAGGCCATAATAGGATCCATTGCCTTGTTTTACAGGCATGTCTCCTCAAAAGCCTGATTCCAATACGAGCATAAGGGTTTTGCTGAGGCACCCAGCAGAACTCATCTCGTCTCCACAAGGAAACCTATGCATGGGAGCCATGTCCAAAGCATAGGAGAGTACTTCAGGGTCCCGGTGCCACCGCCCCATTCCAGGGCCATCATGGACACAAAAACACATTAGGACCCATCCTCAGGAAAGTCCATTTCAACTCAGCCACCCCGGTTGCTCCGCAGAGCCATCAGATCTAAATTGTCTTGTTGCTAGGAGACAATTGGAATGCGAGGCGGGCTTCCCAGGCATCCGCCTCGAACGGTGCTCTGGAGTCATTCCATATGGGATGTCCTGGAGCTGTCCAACAGGCCTCAATTGTCCCGCAGAAGGTATCCTTGAAGGTGGCATCCCACAACTCCCAACGTGGGAAAATCTCAATGGCCTCGATATTCCGCTCCCTTCATGAAGCGGCCATCATGCACAGAAACTCCAACCTGAGCCAACGTCTGATCCTCGCCCTGACTTCAGATGCATGAGTATTGGTTCAGATCTGCAGGGGGTACCTGCCGTGCCCTAGCCCTGAAACCAAGTCTAGCTAGTCTTCTCAGACTGCCTTCCTCACACTCCTGGCCCCGAAGCCCTCAAGTTTGGCAATTCCGGACCCACAATGCAGCACTCTGCCTGCCCTCTAGAAAAAAATTATTGCCTCATGAGCTGCCCAGGCACCTTCAATGAGGATAAACCTCCACAGCACTCGACTTCACCCAAATTATATAGTCTAACCTGGGAACTAATGCACTGTCGGACTCAACCTGAGCCCAGACTTCCCGACCAACTCCCAGAAAGCAGACCGCAAACTGAGCACATAAGAGCCGCCAAGGCCGTAGGTCATCATCTCTTCCCTACCTCAGTTTTCAGGCCTCAGAAACGAGATATTATCTCCAATCACTGCCCAGGGGTGAGTGTAATGCAGAAATCAGAACACCTCCTTACCCATGGTAAGAAACCTTGTGTTTGGCACGTCGTCCAACGTTCAGTGCAGAAGAAACCAGCATTCACCCTGAGGCCCCGCCCATTCTTGAGTGCGACAAGGGCATAAACACGCATTGTGACCCTCAGCATGAGTCCTGTCCTCTAGTAAGTCCTCTCAGTGACTGGAACATTAGATGTCATAATGGGCTTGATATGTCCCTAGGTCCCAATTTTTAACCAGATTTCTGATTGTCCAGTCAACCCCCCCCCCCAGGGCTCTACTCTGGAATCCCTCATTTGGTGGGACACCTGAGGTTAAAAAGAAAACAACATCAAAAAAAAAAAAATAAACGGACTTCTTCTATCCCACAGAGTGACCCCAAACGCTTTGGACTGGGCCAAACCACCAGGGAGTAAGACTCGTCCATTTCCCATGAAGTCACCCAAAAATTTCACGACCATGAGTGACAAGATATCCAGAGACAAAAACTTGAGCAAGAGCCTCACACTCGCCCTTTTCTCAAATCCCGAAATGTTCTCCTCATGGTCTGTATATAAGTCCTGCCATACCTATGACCTGAAACATAAGCCAAGTTTGTGTTTTCAGACAACTGTCCAAACAGTCCTGGCCTACACAACCTACAGTCTTAGGCCCCTGGAGCCAAACCTGAGGACTGTACTTGTCCTCTCCAAGGGAATTGTGTGTGCCCATTCCAATGGCCACATTCCTTCTAATAGGATAAACCTCCAAAGTCCCTGATCCATCTCATTATTGGTGGCTTCCCAGGTAAAACAGGGGCAATCTGAGCCCATCTGAGCACCTACCTGTACTCAGACCCATAGACAGATGTCCCCAGAGGTAAAAAGCAAAGAACAGACCCCTAGTCACTAATCATATCCATTGCTTTGGTTTCCAGGCATCTCTCCTCAGAGGCCTGGATTTCAAAACCAGCAATGGCTGTTTCTTGACTCACCCATCAGAAAACATCTCATCTACACATGGGAAACTTGCACGTTGGAGCTGTTTTCAAAGGCTCTGTTTAGGAGAACCCTTCAGGGCCCCAGTGCCACCGCTCTTTCCAAGGTTCCATAGACACAAAAGCACATTAGGACCCATCCACAGGAGAGTCCATTTCAACTCAGCCTCCTCGGTTTCTCCCCTAGATCCAGCAGAACTAACCTGTCTTGATGCTAGGAGACAATTGGAATGCGAGGTGGGCTACCCAGCCATCCATCCTTAGAACCCTGCTCAGAATCATTGGCCTGGAGCCAAACAACAGGTCTCAATTGTCCTGCAGAAGACACTTTGCAGTTTGGAGCTTCTCACAATTCCCATTGTGGGAAAACCGCCATGGCCTCGTGATGCCCCCCTTTATGAAGGGGCTATCAGGGTCAGAAACTCCAACCTGAGCGATCGTCTGATCCTCGCCCTGACTTCAGATGCACGAGATCTCTATTCAGTTCTGTAGATTGTGCCTGCCATGTCCTCACCCAGAAACCGAAGCCTAGCTAGTGTTCTCAGACTTCTGTCCTCAGACTACTGACCCAGAAGCCCTCCATTTTGGCAATCCAGAACTACAAAGCAGCACTCTGCTTGCCCTCCAGAAGAAAAACATTGCCCTCTGGGGCTACCAAGTAACCCCAAGTGAGGATCAGCCTGCGCCTACCTTGGCTGTACCCCAAATACATAGGCTGACCAGGGCACTAATGCCCTTTCTGACACTGCCTGAGCCTAGACCTCCTGGCCGCACCAAGACAGCTGGCCGCACACTGAGCACATCGAGCCGCCAAGGCCTTAGGACGTCATCTCTTTCCACCTCGGTTTTCAGGCTTCAGAACCTAGACCTTATCTCTATTCACTGCCCAGGCCTGAACCTAATGCAGAAATCAGAATTCCTTCCCCAGGGCAAGAAACCTTGTGGTTGGCATGTTGTCCAATGTTAAGTGTAGTTGAAACCAGTGTGGCCCATGAGGCCCCGCTCATGCTTGCTTTCCAAGCCCCCATACACACAATCCTCACCAGTGTTTGAGTTTACCAGTCGCCCAGCCCGTACCTGGGGCTCTGCTCTGGAATCCCTTTCTTGGAGAGACACATGAGTCAGAAAACACGACTCCACCCTTACCAGAAAATGACCCCAAACTCTTGGGAGCTGGGACAAATCCCCAGAGAGGGATAGTCGTCCATAGTCCCTGAGGCCACCTTTCCAATCCACGGCTATCCCGGACACAACATCCAGAGACAAAAGCCTGAAGGAACGCCTCCCATTCGCCCTTGTTTCAGTGGCCCAGGAGCTCCCTCTCGGGCTGTACATCCGGCCTGCCATACGCTAGGCGCCACTCATGAGCTGAGTTTGTGTTTTCAGACTTTTGTGCCCACAGCCTGGACCCACAAAACCTCCAGGCTAGGGCCTCTGGAGACACAGTGAAAGATTGTGCCTGCCCTCTCCAAGGAAATTGTGCCCAATCCATTGACCACAACCCTACAGGTTAGGGAAAAGCTCCAAGGCCCCTGAGGCCATCAATAGTGTAGGCCACCCTGGACTAAGAAGGGCTCCCTGACACCAGCGGAGCATCTATCTCCACTTAGACTCTCAGACAGTGTCCCCAGAGACAGAAGGTTGAAATGGACAGGCCCCCAGGCCCTAATCTGAACTTTAGCTTTGGTTGCCATGTGTCCGTCCTCAGAGGACTGTTTTCGTAGACCAGCACACGGAGCTTTTCTGAGGCACCAAACCAAACCTCTCTCGTCTTCTCATGGGAAGCTTACTTACTGGGGATGTATCAAACCCTTCAGGTAGGAGAGTTCCGCAGGGCCACAGAACAACCAGCACATTCCAAGGTCTCCATGGACTCAAACGCACATTATGACGCATCCTCAGGAGAGGCCATTTCAACTCAGCCCCCTGGGTAGCGTGCCCCAGAGGCAGCAGATCAAACATATCTTGTGGCTAATGGCCAATGGGAATGCGAGGCATGCTGTACAGGGATCCATCCTTCGAACCCTGCTCTACAGTCCTTCCGTAGGGTATGTCCTGGAGCCATGCAACAGGACTCGAATGTCCCGCAGAAGGAAACCTTGTGGTTGGGGTAACCTCCAAACTCAGCGTGGGAAAACTTCTTGGCCTCATGAGGCCCCCGCTTCATGAAGGTGCCATCATGGCCAAAAACTCCAGCCTCAGCCAACGTCTGATCCTCAGCCTGACTTCAGATGCAGGAGATTTTGATTCAGCCTCTGCAGAGTGGGCCTGCTCTGCCCTTGGCTCCATTCCTCACCCTAGCTTGTGTTTTCAGACTTCTGTCCTCACATTCTGGGCCCACAAACCCACCCTCCTGGAAATTCTGGGGCCACAATGAAGCACTCTGCCTGCCTTCCAGGAGAAAAACATTGTCTATGGTGCTGCCCAGAACCCCAAATGAGGACCAAACAGCTTGGCCATCGGCAACACCCCAATTGCATAGGCTACCTTAAACACTGATGCTCTGTCGCAAATTGCCTGAGCCCAGACCTTCCAACAGACACCGACACAGCTGGCTGCACACCCAGCACATTGGACCAGCCACTGCCTTAGGCCACCATCCATTCCCAACCTGGGTTTTCAGTCATCGGAACCTGGACTTTATCTCCAATTCCTGCACACGGGGGAACCTGATGCACAAGTCAGAACCCCTCCTTCCCCATGGCAAGAAACCTTGCTGCTGGCAGTGAGTCAAACATTCAGTGTAGGAGAAAACGACATGACCCATGAGGCCACGCCCATGCGTGAGGGCCGCCTTGGGCACAAACACACATGGTGACCCTCAGCATGAGTACCTTATTCAAGTAACGCCTCTCAGTGACTGGACCAAGAGCCCGCATATGTGGCTTGCCATGCCCATAGGCACCCAGGACTAAATAGATGGTGTGTATTCCAGTTGAGGGAAGCCACTGCTGTGCTCTAGAGTCCCTCTCCTGGGGGGTCCCCTGTGGCAGAATACAGTACTCTTTCCTTCCCACAGAATGAACCAAAACACTTGGGAGCTTGGACAATCCCCCGAGAGGAAGGCTCTTCCTCGGCCCCTGAAGCAACCCCTACCCTGAACGGCCATTGTGAACGCAACACCCAGAGACAAATCCTGAGCGAATGCATCCCACTTGCCCTCCTTTGATATCCAGAGGATCTCCCCTCACGGACTGGAGATCAGGCCTGCCATTACCTTGGCCCCTAGCGAGCCAAGTTTGCTTTTTCAGACATCTGTCCCCACAGCCCTGGCAAACACAGCCTCTAGGCTGGGTCCTCTGGAGCCATACCATATGACCGTGACTGCTCTCTCCTGGAAAACTCTGTCCATTCCTTTGGCCACACAACTCCAGAATATGAGAAACCTCAAGGACATCCCACTACTGGGAGCCTCCCTGGACACACAGGGGCATTCGGACACAAGCTGAGCAGCTACCTCCAAGAAAGCATGCACACAGATGTCAACAGAGATAGAAGGTTGAGCCGGCCAGGCCCTTAGGCCCTAATCTCAACTCTTGCTTTGGTTTCCAGGTGTCACTCCTCAGAGGCTTTGGTTCGAAGAACAGGATATGGGGCTTTCCTGAGGCACTGAACAGAACTCCTCTCGACTCCACATTGGAAGCTTCCTTGTTGGAGCCGTGTCAAACACCTCAGGTTGGAGAATCCTGCAGAGTCCCTGAGCCACCTCCACATTCCAAGGTCTCCCAGGCCACCAACCCACAGTAGGACTCATCTTCAGGAGAGTCCATTTCAACTCTCCCCTCTGGGTAGCTCACCCAGGAGGCCACAGATTGAGCCGGCCTTGTCCTGACTAAAGAGTGGGAATATGAGGTGGCGTTCCCAGGCATCCATGCTTAGACACCTACTCTCGAGTCTTTCCATATGGGGCCTCCTGGAACCATCCAATAGGACTCGACATTCGTGCAGAAGGAAACCTTGAGGTTTGGAGTAGTTCACAAATCTCATCGTAGGCAAACCTCCCTGGCCTCATGACGCCCCCACACCCTTCAGGAAGAGGCCATGCTGGACAAAAACTCTAGCCTTAGGCTCGTCTCATAGTTGACATGACCTCAGAGCAGGAGATCTCGATTCAGCCTCTGCAGAGTGGGCCTGCTTGCCTTCGATCCCAAACCTCACGCTAGCTTGTTTTTTCAGACTTCCTTCCTCACACTCCTGGCAAACAAGCCCTCCGGACTAGGAACTCCAGAACCACAACCAGGCCCAGTGTCTACCCAACGGAAGAAAAACGTTTCCTTGTGGGGCTATCCAGAAAACCCAGATGAGGATCAACCTGCTCGGGCCTCAATGGTACCCGAACTGGATAGGCTGCACTGGGCACTCATGCTCTGTCTGACACAGCCTGAAGCCAGACGTCCAGACAGACAAGGAGACAGCTGGCCGCACACCCCGCACTCGGACAAGCCATGGTCATATGCCGTCAACTCTTCCTAACCTTGGTTTTCAGATATCTGAACCTAGATATTATATCAATTCTCCATACAGCTGGGTATCGCATGCAAAAAACAGAACTCTTCCTTCCCCATGGCTATAAAGCTTGCTCTTGGCATGGAGTCACAACTTCAGGGTGGGAGAAACCTTCATGGCCCCTGATGCCACGCCCAAACGTGAGTGCTGCTTGGGCACAAATTCAAACAGCGACCCTCAGCATGAGCCCCATGTCAAAGAAAGGCCTGTCAGGGCCTGGACCAAGAGCCCGCATATTGACTTGCCAAGCACCTATGCACCCAATCCTCACCAGTGATTGATTTTACCAGTCGCCCAGCCCATACCTGGGTCTCTGGTCTGGAATCCCTTTCTTGGAGAGACACATGAGCCAGAAAACACGACTCCACCATTTCAACAAAATGACCCCAAACTCTTGGGACCTGGGACAAATCCCCAGAGAGAGATACTCGTCCACAGTCCCTGAGGCCACCCCTCCTATCCACGGCTATCCCGGACACAACATCCAGAGACAAAAGCCTGAAGGAACGCCTCCCACTCGCCCTTGTTTCAGAGGCCCAGGAGCTCCCTCTCGGGCTGTACATCCGGCCTGCCATACCCTAGGCGCCACTCATGAGCTGAGTTTGTATTTTCAGACTTCTGTGTCCACAGCCTGGACCCACACAACCTACAGGCTAGGACTTCTGGTGCCACAGCGAAAGATTGTGCCTGCCCTCTCCAAGGAAAGTGTACCCAATCCATTGACCACAACCCCACAGGTTAGGGAAAAGCCCCAAGGCCCCTGAGGCCATCTATAGTGTAGGCCACCCTGGACTAAGAGGGGCTCTCTGACACGAGCGGTGCAACTATCTCCACTTAGACTCTCAGACATTGTCCCCAGAGACAGAAGTTTGAAATGGACAGGCCCCCAGGCCCTAATATGAACCTTAGCTTTGGTTTCCATGTGTCCGTCCTCAGAGGACTGTTTTCGTAGACCAGCACTAGGGGCTTTTCTGAGGCACCAAACAAAACCTCTCTTGTCTCCACATGGGGAGCTTTCTTACTGGGGATGTATCAAACCCTTCAGGTAGGAGAGTTCCGCAGGGCCACTGAACAACCAGCACATTACAAGGTCTTCATGGACCCAAACGCACATTATGACCCATCCTCGGGAGAGGCCATTTCAACTCAGCCCACTGGGTAGCGTGCCCCAGAGGCAGGAGATCAAACATATCTTGTCGCTCATGGTCAATGGGAAACCGAGGCATGCTGTACAGGGATCCATCCTTCGAACCCTGCTCTACAGTCCTTCCGTAGGGTATGTCCTGGAGCCATGCAACAGGACACGAATATCCCGCAGAAGAAACCTTGTGGTCTGGGGCAACCTCCAAACTCAGCGTGGGAAAACTTCCTTGGCCTCATGAGGCCCCCGCTTCATGAAGGTGCCATCATGGACACATACTCCAGCCTCAGCCAACGTCTGATCCTCAGCCTGACTTCAGATGCAGGAGATTTCGATTCAGCCTCCGCAGAGTGTGCCTGCTCTGCCCTTGGATCCAATCCTCACACTAGCTGGTGTTTTCAGACTTCCGTCCTCACACTCCTGGCTTACACACCCTCCCTACTGGGAATTCTGGGGCCACAATGAAGCACTCTGCCTGCCTCCCAGGAGAAAAACATTGTCTATGGTGCTGCCCAGAGATCCCAAATGAGGATCAAACTGCTTGGCCCTCGGCAACACCTCAATTGCATAGGCTACCTTAAACACTGATGCTCTGTCGTAAATTGCCTGAGCCCAGACCTTCCAACAGACACCGACACAGCTGGCTGCACACCCAGCACATTGGACCAGCCACTGCCTTAGGCCACCATCCATTCCCAACCTGGGTTTTCAGTCATCGGAACCTGGACCTTATCTCCAATTCCTGCACACGGGGGAACCTGATGCACAAGTCAGAACCCCTCCTTCCCCATGGCAAGAAACCTTGCTGCTGGCAGTGAGTCAAACATTCAGTGTAGGAGAAAACGGCATGACCCATGAGGCCACGCCCATGCGTGAGGGCCGCCTTGGGCACAAACACACATGGTGACCCTCAGCATGAGTACCTTATTCAAGTAACGCCTCTCAGTGACTGGACCAAGAGCCCGCATATGTGGCTTGCCATGCCCATAGGCACCCAGGAATAACTAGATGGTGTGTATTCCAGTTGAGGGAGGCCACTGCTGTGCTCTAGAGTCCCTCTCCTGGGGGGTCCCCTGTGGCAGAAAACAGTACTCTTCCCTTCCTACAGATTGAACCGAAACACTTGGGAGCTTGGACAATCCCCCGAGAGGAAGGCTCTTCCTCGGCCCCTGAAGCAACCCCTACCCTGAACGGCCACTGTGAACGCAGCACCCAGAGACAAAAGCCTGAGCGACTGCCTCCCACTTGCCCTCCTTTGATACCCAGAGGATCTCCCCTCACGGACTGGAGACCAGGCCTGCCATTACCTTGGCCTCTAGCTGAGCCAAGTTTGCTTTTTCAGACTTCTGTCCCCACAGCCCGGGCAAACACAGCCACTAGGCTGGGTCCTCTGGATCCATACCACAGGACCGTGCCTGCTCTCTACTGGGAAACTGTGTCCATTCCTTTGGCCACACACCTCCAGAATATGAGAAATCTCAAGGCCCCCGAGGACATCCCACTACTGGGAGCCTCTCTGGACACACAGGGGCATTCGGAGACAATTGAGCAGCTACCTCCACCAAGGCATGCACACAGATGTCAACAGAGATAGAAGGTTGAGCCGGCCAGGCCCTTAGGCCCTAATCTCAACTCTTGCTTTTGTGTCCAGGTGTCACTCCTCAGAGGCTTTGGTTCGAAGAACAGTATATGGGGCTTTCCTGAGGCACTGAACAAAACTCCTCTCGACTCCACATGGGAAGCTTCCTTGTTGGAGCCGTGTCAAACACCTCAGGTTGGAGAATCCTGCAGAGTCCCTGAGCCACCTCCACATTCCAAGGTCTCCCAGGCCACCAACCCACAGTAGGACTCATCTTCAGGAGAGTCCATTTCAAGTCTCCCCTCTGGGTAGCTCACCCAGGAGCCCGCAGATTGAGCCTGACTTGTCCTGACTAAAGAGTGGGAATATGAGGTGGCATTCCCAGGCATCCATGCTTAGACACCTGCTCTCGAGTCTTTCCATATGGGACCTCCTGGAACCATCCAATAGGACTCGACATTCGTGCAGAAGGAAACCTTGAGGTTTGGAGTAGTTCACAAATCCCATCGTAGGCAAACCTCCCTGGCGTCATGGAGCCCCCACACCCTTAAGGAAGAGGCCATGCTGGACAAAAACTGTAGCCTGAGGCACGTCTCATAGTTGACATGACCTCAGTGCAGGAGATCTCGATACAGCCTCTGCAGAGTGGGCCTGCTCTGCCCTCGGTCCCAAACCTCAGGCTAGCTTGTGTTTTCAGACTTCCTTCCTCACACTCCTGGCAAACAAGCTCTCCGGACTAGGAACTCCAGAACCACATCCCAGCCAGTGTCTGCCCAACGGAAGAACAACGTTTCCCTGTGGGGTTCCCCAGAAAACCCAGATGAGGATCAACCTGCTCGGGCCTTGACGTGCCCCGAACTGGATAGGCTGCTCTGGGCACTTAAGTTCCATCTGACACAGCCTGAAGCCACACGTCCAGACAGACAAGGAGACAGCTGGCCGCACACCCAGCACTTCGGTCACGCCATGGTCTTATGCTGTCACCTCTTCCTAACCTTGGTTTTCAGATATCTGAACCTAGACATTATATCAATTCTCCACACAGCTTGGTATCGCAAGCACAAAAGAGAACTCCTCCTTCCCCATGGCTGTAAAGCTTGCTCTTGGCATGGAATCACACCTTCAGGGTGAGAGAAACCTTCATGTCCCATGATTCCACGCCCAACCGTGGGTGCAGCAGCACAAATTCACACTGTGACCCTCAGCATGAGCCCCATGTCAAAGAAAGGCCTGTCAGGGCCTGGACCAAGAGCCCACATATGGGGCTTGCCAGGCCGCTATGCACCCAATCCTCACCAGTGTTTGAGTTTTCCAGTCACCCCGCCCGTACCGCGGGATCTGCTCTCGAATCCCTTTCTTGGAGAGACACATGAGCCAGACAACACGACTCCACCCTTCCAACGACTGCCCAGGGTTGAAAATGATGCAGAAATCAGAACTCCTTCACCATGGCAAGAGACCTTGTGATTGGCATGTTGTCCAAAGTTCAGTGTAGATGAAACCAGTGTGGCCCATGAGGCCCCGCCCATGCTCGCGAGCCACATTGGTCACAAACACACATTGTGACCCTCAGCCTGAGCCCAGTCCTCAAGTAAGGCCTCTCAGTGGCTGGTGAAGAGACAGCATATGGGGCCTGCCATGCCCCTAGGCCCCAAATTTTAACGATAGTTTGGGTTGTCCCTTCACTCTTCCCCAGGGCTCTGGTTTGGAATTCCTCCTGGTTGGGACACCTGAGGTAACAAACCTGAAAGGAGACCTCCAATCCCACAGATTGACAAAAAACAATTGGGACCGATCCAAATCCACAGCGAGGAAGATTCGTCCATGGCCCATGAGGCCTCCCCACATTCCACGGCCATCGTTGACACAAATCCAGAGACCAAAGCCTGAGCAATCGCCTCAGACTCGCTCTTTCTTCGTATTCTGAAGATTTCTTCTCATGGTTTGTAGATTGGACCTGCCATACCTACGTCCCCAAACCTAAGCTGAGTTTGTGTTTTCAGACTTCTGTCCTCAAAGTCCTGGGCCACACACCCTCCAGGCTGGGGCCACTGGAGCCACACATTAGGACTGTGCCTACCCCATGCATGGGAATTCTGCCCATTCCATTGTCCAAAATTGTACCAATTAGGAGAACCCTCCAAAGTCCCGAGGCCATCCCAAAATGTAGGTCTCAGTGGACAAACAAGGGCGGTCTGACACCAGCTGAGTATCTACGTCCACTCATACCATAGATGGATGTCCCCAGAGAAGGATATGGTACCAGACAGGACCCTAGGTCATAATCGGATCCATTGCTTTGGTTTACAGTCATGACTCCTCAAAATCCTGGATTCCAATACCAGCATAGGGTGTTTCCTGAGGCACCCATCAGAAAACATCTCGTCTCCACGAGGAAACTTGTGCATTGGACCTATGTCAAAACCTTAGGAGAATACTTCAGAGTCCCGGTGCCACCGCTCCATTCCTAGGTCCTCATGGACACAAACACACATTAGGCCCCATGCTCAGGAAAGTCCATTTCAACTCAGCCACCCCGGTTGCTCTCGCAGAGCCATCCGATCTCCACTGTCTTGTTGCTAGGGGACAATTTGAATGCGAGGCGGGCTTCCCTAGCATCCATCCTCGAACGGTGCTCTGGAGTCATTCCATATGGGATGTCCTGGAGCTGCCCAACAGGTCGCAATTGTCTTGCAGAAGGAATCCTTGAAGGGGAAATCTCACAACTCCCAACGTGGGAAAACCTCCATGGCCTTGAGATTCCTCTCCGTTCATGAAGGGGCAGTCATGCACAGAAACTTCAACCTGAGCCAACGTCTGAGCCTCGCCGTGACTTCAGATGCATGAATATTGGCTCAGATGTGCATGGGGTACCTGCTTTGCCCTCGGCCTGTAGCCCAAGTCTAGCTTGTGTTCTCAGACTTCTGTCCTCACACTACTGGCACAGAAGCCCTCACGTTTGGCAATTCCGGACCCACAATGCAGCACTCTGCCTGCTCTCTAGAAAAAATATCTTGCCTAATGAGCTGCCCAGGCACCTCAAATGAGGATCATCATACACGGCACTCGACTGTACCCAAATTACATAGTCTAACCTGGGCAATAATGCACTGTCTGACACAACCTGAGGCCGAACCTTCTGACCAACAACCAGGCAGCTGACCGCACACTGAGCACATCAGACCCACCATGGCCTTAAGTCATCATCTCTTCCCAACTACGGTTTTCAGGCTTCCGAACCTAGACCTTATCTCCAACCACTGCCCAGGGTTGAAAATGATGCAGAAATCAGAACTCCTTCCCCATGGCAAGAGACCTTGTGATTGGCATATTGTCCAAAGTTCAGTGTAGATGAAACCAGTGTGGCCCATGAGGCTCCGCCCATGCTCGGGAGCCACATTGGTCACAAACACACATTGTGACCCTCAGCTGAGCCCAGTCTTCAAGTAAGGCCTCTCAGTGGTTGGTGAAGAGACAGCATATGGGGCCTGCCATGCCCCTAGGCCCCAAATTATAACCATAGTTTGGGTTGTCCCTTCACTCTTCCCCAGGGCTCTGCTTTGGAATTCATCTTTGGTTGGGACACCTGAGGTTACAAACCTGAAAGGAGACCTCCCATCCCACAGATTGACGAAAAACAATTGGGATCGGTCCAAATCCACAGAGGAAGATTCGTCCATGTCCCATGAGGTCTCCCCACATTCCACGGCCATCGTTGACACAAAATCCAGAGACCAAAGCCTGAGCAAGCGCCTCAGACTCGCTCTTTCTTCATATCATGAAGAGTTCTTCTCATGGTTTGTAGATTGGGCCTGCCATACCTACGTCCCCTAACCTAAGCTGAGTTTGTGTTTTCAGACTTCTGTCCTCAAAGTCCTGGGCCACACACCCTCCAGACTGGGGCCCCTGGAGCCACACATTAAGATTGTACCTACCCCATGCATAGTAATTCTGCCCATTCCATTTTCCAAAATTGTACAAATTAGGAGAACCCTCCAAAGTAACTGAGGCGATCCCAATAAGTAGGCCTCAGTGGACAAACAAGGGCGGTCTGACACCAGCTGAGCATCTACCTCCACTCATACCATAGATGGATGTCCCCAGTGAAGGATATGGTACCAGAAAGGACCCTAGGCCATAATCGGTTCCATTGCTTTGGTTTACAGGCATGTCTCCTCAAAATCCTGGATTCCAATACCAGCATAGGGGGTTTCCTGAGGCACCCATCAGAAAAAATCTTGTCTCCACGAGGAAACTTGTGCATGGGACCTATGTCAAAAATTTAGGAGAATACTTCAGAGTCCCGGTGCCACCGCCCCATTCCAAGGTCCTCATGGACACAAACACACATTAGGCCCCATGCTCAGGAAAGTCCATTTCAACTCAGCAATCCCGGTTGCTCACGCAGAGCCATCGGATCTCAACTGTCTTGTTGCTAGGAGACAATTGGAATGCGAGGTGGACTTCCCTTGCATCCATCCTCGAACGGTGCTCTGGAGTCATTCCATATGGGATGTTTTGGAGCTGCCCAACAGGTCTCAATTGTCCCGCAGAAGGAATCCTTGAAGGGGGCATTCCACAACTCCCAACGTGGGAAAACATCCATGGCCTTGAGATTCCTCTCCGTTCATGAAGGGGCAGTCATGCACAGAAACTACAACCCGAGCCAACGACTGAATCTCGCCGTGACTTCAGATGCATGAGATATTGGTTCAGATGTGCAGGGGGTACCTGCCTTGCCCTCGGCCTGAAGCCCAAGTCTAGCTTGTGTTCTCAGACTTCTGTCCTCACACTACTGGCCCAGAAGCCCTCACGTTTGGCAATTCCGGACCCACAATGCAGCACTCTGCCTGCTCTCTAGAAAAAATATCGTGCCTAATGAGCTGCCCAGGCACCTCAAATGAGGATCAAACTACACGGCACTCGACTGTACCCAAATTGTAGAGTCTAACCTCGGCACAAATGCACTGTCTGACACAACCTGAGCCCGAACCTCCTGACCAACATCCAGGCAGCTGACCCCACACTGAGCACATCAGAACCACCATGGCCTTAGGTCATCATCTCTTCCCAACTGCGGTTTCAGGCTTCCGAACCTAGACCTTATCTCCAACCACTGCCCAGGGTTGAAAATGATGCAGAAATCAGAACTCCTTCCCCATGGCAAGAGACCTTGTGATTGGCATGTTGTCCAAAGTTCAGTGTAGTTGAAACCAGTGTGGGCCATGAGGCACCGCCCATGCTCCCGAGCCACATTGGTCACAAACATACATTGTGACCCTCAGCCTGAACCCAGTCCTCAAGTAAGGCCTCTCAGTGGCTGGATGAAGAGACGGCATATGGGGCCTGCCATGCCACTAGGCCCCAAATTTTAACCATAGTTTGGGTTGTCCCTTCACTCTTCCCAAGGGCTCTGCTTTGGAATTCCTGTTTGGTTGGGACACCTGAGGTAACAAACCTGAAAGGAGACCTCCCATCCCACAGATTGACGAAAAACAATTGGGACTGGGCCAAATCCACAGAGAGGAAGATTCGTCCATTGCCCATGAGGCTTCCCCCCAATCCAAGGCCATCGTTGACACAAAATCCAGATACCAAAGCCTGAGCAAGCGCCTCAGACTCGCTCTATCTTCAAATCCTGAAATGTTCTTCTCATGGTTTGTAGATTGGGCCTGCCATACCTACGTCCCCAAACCTAAGCTGAGTTTGTGTTTTCAGACTTCTGTCCTCAAAGTCCTGGGCCACACACCCTCCAAGCTGGGGCCCCTGGAGCCACACATTAGGACTGTGCCTACCTCATGCATGGGAATTCTGCCCATTCCATTGTCCAAAATTGTACAAATTAGGAGAACCCTCCAAAATCCCCGAGGCCATCCCAATATCTAGGTCTCTTTGGACAAACAAGGGTGGTCTGACACCAGCTTAGCATCTACCTCGACTCATACTATAGATGGATGTCCCCAGTGAAGGATATGGTACCAGGAAGGACCCTAGGCCATAATCGGATCCATTGCTTTGGTTTACAGGCATGTCTCCTCAAAATCCTGGATTCCAATACCAGCATAGGGGGTTTCCTGAGGCACCCATCAGAAAAAATCTCGTCTCCACGAGGAAACTTGTGCATGGGACCTATGTCAAAAATTTAGGAGAATACTTCAGAGTCCCGGTGCCACCGCCCCATTCCAAGGTCCTCATGGACACAAACACACATTAGGCCCCATGCTCAGGAAAGTCCATTTCAACTCAGCCACCCCGGTTGCTCCCGCAGAGCCATCCGATCTCAACTGTCTTGTTGCTAGGAGACAATTGGAATGCGAGGCGGACTTTCCTGGCATCCATCCTCGAACGGTGCTCTGGAGTCATTCCATATGGGATGTTTTGGAGCTGCCCAACAGGTCTCAATTGTCCCGCAGAAGGAATCCTTGAAGGGGGCATCCCACAACTCCCAACGTTGGAAAACCTCCATGGCCTTGAGATACCTCTCTGTTCATGAAGGGGCAGTCATGCACAGAAACTACTACCCGAGCCAACGACTGAATTCGCCGTGACTTCAGATGCATGAGATATTGGTTCAGATGTGCAGGGGGTACCTGCCTTGCCCTCGGCCTGAAGCCCAAGTCTAGCTTGTGTTCTCAGACTTCTGTCCTCACACTACTGGCCCAGAAGCCCTCACGTTTGGCAATTCCGGACCCACAATGCAGCACTCTGCCTGCTCTCTAGAAAAAATATCGTGCCTAATGAGCTGCCCAGGCACCTCAAATGAGGATCAAACTACATGGTACTCGACTGTACCCAAATTGTAGAGTTTAACCTGGGCACAAATGCACTGTCTGACACAACCTGAGCCCGAACCCCCTGACCAACATCCAGGCAGCTGACCGCACACTGAGCACATCAGAACCACCATGGCCTTAGGTCATCATCTCTTCCCAACTGCGGTTTCAGGCTTCCGAACCTAGACCTTATCTCCAACCACTGCCCAGGGTTGAAAATGATGCAGAAATCAGAAATCCTTCCCCATGGCAAGAGACCTTGTGATTGGCATGTTGAACAAAGTTCAGCGTAGTTGAAACCAGTGTGGCCCATGAGGCCCTGCCCATGCTCGCGAGCCACATTGGTCACAAACACACATTGTGACCCTCAGCCTGAACCCAGTCCTCAAGTAAGGCCTCTCAGTGGCTGGATGAAGAGACAGCATATGGGGCCTGCCATGACCCTAGGCCCCAAATTTTAACCATAGTTTGGGTTGACCCTTCACTCTTCCCCAGGGCTCTGCTTTGGAATTACTCTTTGATTGGGACACCTGAGGTTACAAACCTGAAAGGAGACCTCCCATCCCACAGATTGACAAAAAACAACTGGGACCAGGCCAAATCCCAAGAGATGAAGATTCGTCCATGGCCCATTAGGCCTCCCCTCATTCCACGACCATCGTTGACACAAAATCCAGAGACCAAAGCCTGAGCAAGCGCCTCAGACTCGCTCTTTCTTCATATTCTGAAGAGTTCTTCTCGTGGTTTGTAGATTGGGCCTGCCATTCCTGCGTCCCCAAACCTAAGCTGAGTTGGTGTTTTCAGACTTCTGTCCTCAAAGTCTTGGGCCACACACCCTTTAAGCTAGGGCCACTGGAGCCACACATTAGGACTGTGCCTACCCCATGCATGGGAATTCTGCCCATTCCATTGTCCAAAATTGTACAAATTAGGAGAACCCTCCAAAGTCCCCGAAGCCATCCCAATATGTAGATCTCTGTGGACAAACAACTGCGGTCTGACACCAGCTGAGCATCTACCTGAACTCATACCATAGATGGATGTCCCAAGAGAAGGAGATGGAACCAACAGGACACTAGGCCATAATCGGATCCATTGCTTTGGTTTACAGGCATGTCTCCTCAAAATCCTGGATTCCAATACCAGCAAAGGGGGTTTCCTGAGGCACTTATCAGAAAAATCTCATCTCCACGAGGAAACTTGTGCATGGGTCCTATGTCAAAATATTAGGAGAATATTTCAGAGTCCCGGTGGCACCGACCCATCCCAAGGTCCTCTTGGACACAAACACATATTAGTCCACATGCTCAGGAAAGTTGATTTCAACTCAGCCACCCCAGTTGCTCCCGCAGACCCATCCGATCTCAACTGTCTTGTTGCTAGGAGACAATTGGAGTGCGAGGTGGGCTTCCCTGGCATCCATCCTCCAACGGTGCTCTGGAGTCATTCCATATGGGATGTTTTGGAGCTGCCCAACAGGTCTCAATTGTCCCGCAGAAGGAATCCGTGAAGGGGGCATCCCACAACTCCCAACCTGGGAAAACCTCCATGGCCTTGAGATTCCTTTCCGTTCAAGAAGGGACAGTCATGCACAGAAACTGCTACCTGAGCCAACGTCTGATCCTTGCCATGACCTCAGATCATGAGATATTGGTTCAGATGTGCAGGGGGTACCTGCCTTACCCTCGACCTCAAGCCCAAGTCTAGCTTGTGTTCTCAGACTTCTGTCCTCACACTACTGGCCCAGAAGCCCTCAAGTTTGGCAATTCTGGACCCACAATGCAGCACTCTGCCTGCCCTCTAGAAAAAATATCTTGCCTAATGAGCTGCCCAGGCACCTCAAATGAGGATCAAACTACACGGCACTCGACTGTACCCAAATTATATAGTCTAACCTTGGCACAAATGCACTGTCTGACACAACCTGAGCCCGAACCTCCTGACCAACAACCAGGTAGCTGACCGCACACTGAGCACATCATACCCACCATGGCCTTAGGTCATCATCTCTTCCCAACTGCGGTTTTCAGGCTTCTGAAACTAGACTTTATCTCCAACCACTGCCCAGGGTTGAAAATGATGCAGAAATCAGAAATCCTTACCCATGGCAAGAGACCTTGTGATTGGCATGTTGTCCAAAGTTCAGTGTAGTTGAAACCAGTGTGGCCCATGAGGCCCCGCCCATGCTCGCAAGCCACATTGGTCACAAACACACATTGTGACCCTCAGCCTAAGCCCAGTCCTCAAGTAAGGCCTCTCAGTGGCTGGATGAAGAGACAGCATATGGGGCCTGCCATGCCCCTAGGCCCCAAATTTTAACCATAGTTTGGGTTGCCCCTTCACTCTTCCCCAGGGCTCTGCTTTGGAATTCCTCTTTGGTTGGGACACCTGAGGTAACAAACCTGAAAGGAGACCTCCCATCCCACAGATTGACGAAAAACAATTGGGACCGGGCCAAATCCACAGAGAGGAAGATTCGTCCATGGCCCATGTGGCCTCCCCACATTCCACGGCCATCGTAGACACAAAATCAAGAGACCAAAGCCTGAGCAAGAGCCTCAGACTCGCTCTTTCTAAATATCCTGAAGAGTTCTTCTCATGGTTGTAGATTGGGCCTCCCATACCTATGTCCCCAAACCTAAGTTGAGTTTGTGTTTTCAGACTTCTGTCCTCAACGTCCTGGGCCACACACCCTCCAGGCTGGGGCCCCTGGAGCCACACATTAGGACTGTGCCTACCCCATGCATGGGAATTCTGCCAATTCCATTGTCCAAAATTGTACAAATTAGGAGAAACCTCCAAAGTCCCCGAGGCCAACCCAATATGTACGTCTCTTTTACAAACAAAGGCAGTCTGACACCAGCTGAGCATCTACCTCCACTCTTACCATAGATGGATGACCCAGAGATGGAGATGGAACCAGACAGGACCCTAGGCCATAATAGGATCCATTGCTTTTGTTTACAGGATGTCTCCTCAAAACCTGGATTCCAATACCAGCATAGGGTGTTTCCTGAGGCACCATCAGAAAAAATCTCGTCTCCACGAGGAAACTTGTGCATGGGACCTATGTCAAAATATTAGGAGAATACCTCAGAGTCCCGGTGCCACCACCCCATTCCAAGGTTCTCATAGACACACACATATTAGGCCCCATGCTCAGGAAATTCCATTTCAACTCAGCCACCCCGGTTGCTCCCGCAGAGCCATCCGTTCTCAACTGTCTTGTTGCTAGGAGACAATAGGAATGCGAGGCATGCTTCCCTGGCATCCATCCTCGAACGGTGTTGTGGAGTCATTCCATATGGGATGTTTTGGAGCTGCCCAACAGGTCTCAATTGTCCCACATACGGAATCCTTGAAGGGGGCATCCCACAACTCCCAACGTGGGAAAACCTCCATGACCTTGAGATTCCTCTCCGTTCATGAACGGGCAGTCATGCACAGAAACTCCAACCAGAGCCAACGTCTGATCCTCGCCGTGACTTCAGATGAATGAGATATTGTTTCAGATGTGCAGGGGGTACCTGCCTTGCCCTTGGCCTGAAGCCCAAGTGTAGCTTGTGGTCTCAGAATTCTGTCCTCACACTACTGGCGCAGAAGCCCTCCAGTTTGGCAATTCCGGACCCACAATGCAGCACTCTGCCTGCCCTCTAGAAAAAATATCTTGCCTAATGAGCTGCCCAGGCACCTCAAATGAGGACTAACATACACGGCACTCGACTGAACCCAAATTATATAGTATAACCTGGGCACTAATGCACTGTCTGACACAACCTGAGCCCGAACCTCCTGACCAACAACCAGGCAGCTGACCGCACACTGAGCACATCAGACCCACCATGACCTTAGGTCATCATCTCTTCCAAACTGCGGTTTTCAGGCTTCCGAACCTAGACCTTATCTCCAACCACTGCCCAGGGTTGAAAATGATGCAGAAATCAGAACTCCTGCCCCATGGCAAGAGACCTTGTGATTGGCATGTTGTCCAAAGTTCAGTGTAGATGAAACCAGTGTGGCCCATGAGGCCCCGCCCATGCTCGCAAGCCACATTGGTCACAAACACACATTGTGACCATCAGCATGAGCCCAGTCCTCAAGCAAGGCCTCTCAGTGGCTGGATGAAGAGACAACATATTGGGCCTGCCATGCCCCAGGGCCCCAAATTTTAACCATAGTTTGGGTTGTCTCTTCACTCTTCCCCAGGGCTCTGCTTTGGAATTCCTCTTTGGTTGGGACACCTGAGTTAACAAACCTGAAAGGAGACCTCCCATCCCACAGATTGACGAAAAACAATTGGGACCGGGCCAAATCCCAAGAGAGGAAGATTCGTCCATGGCCCATGAAGCTTGCCCACATTCCACGGCCATCGTTGACACAAAATCCAGAGACCAAAGCCTGAGCAAGCGCCTCAGACTCACTCTTTCTTCATATCCTGAAGAGTTCTTCTCATGGTTTGTAGATCGGGCCTGCCATACCTACGTCCCCAAACCTAAGCTGAGTTTGTGTTTTCAGACTTCTGTCCTCAAAGTCTTGGGCCACACACCCTCCAGGCTGGGCCCCTGGAGACAAACATTAGGATTGTGCCTACCAATCCATGGGAATTCTGCCCATTCCATGGTCCAAAATCGTACAAATTAGGAGAAACCTCCAAAGTCCCTGAGGCCATCCCAATAGTGTAGGTTGCCCGGAACAAACAAGGGCTGTCTGACACCAGCTGATAATCGACCTCCACTCATACCATAGATGGATGTCCCCAGAGAAGAAGATTGAACCAGACAGGACCCTAGGCCATAATAGGATCCATTGCTTTGGGTTACAGGCATGTGTCCTCAAAATCCTGATTCCAATACGAGGATAGGGGTTTTCCTGAGGCACCCATCAGAACTCATCTCGTCTCCAGGAGGAAACCTGTGCATGGGAGCCATGTCCAAAGCTTACGATTGTACTTCAGGGTCCCGGTGCCACTGCCCCATTCCAAGGCCCTCATGGACACAAAAACACATTAGGACCCATCCACAGGAAAGTCCATTTCAACTCAGCCACCCCGGTTGCTCCAGCAGAGCCATCAGATCTAAACTGTCTTGTTGCTAAGAGACAATTGGAATGCAAGGCGGGCTTCCCAGGCATCCATCCCCGAAGGTGCTCTGGAGCCATTCCATATGGGATGTCCTGGAGCTGTCCAACAGGTCTCAATTGTCCCACAGAAGGAATCCTTGAAGGGGGCATCCCACAACTCCCAACGTGGGAAAACCTCAATAGCCCCGAGATACCGCTCCCTTCATGAAGCGGCCGTCATGCACAGAAACTCCAACCAGAGCCAACGTCTGATCCTCGCCCTGACTACAGATGCATGAGATATTGGTTCAGATCTGCAGGGGGTACCTGCCGTGCCCTCACCCTGAAACCCAAGTCTAGCTTGTCTTCTCAGACTTCCGTCCTCACACTCCTGGCCCCGAAGCCCTCAAGGTTGGCAATTTCGGACCCACAATGCAGCACTCTGCCTGCCCTCTAGGAAAAAAATTATTGCCTCATGAGCTGCCCAGGCAGCTTACATGAGGATAAACCTACACAGCACTCGACTTTACCCAAATTATATAGTCTAACCTGGGCACTAATGCACTGTCGAACACAACCTGAGCCCGGACCTCCTGACCAACACCCAGAAAGCTGACCGCACACTGAGCACATAAAACCCAACATGGCCTTAGGTCATCATCTCTTCCCTACCTCCGTTTTCAGGCTTCAGAACCGAGACCTTATCTCCAATCACTGCCCAGGGGTGAGTGTGATGCAGAAATCAGAACTCCTCCTTACCCATGGCAAGAACCCTTGTGGTTGGCACGTTGTCCAACGTTCAGTGTAGGAGAAACCAGCATTCACCCTGAGGCCCCGCCCATTCTTTTGTGCGACGAGGGCATACATACGCATTGTGACCCTCAGCATGAGTCCAGTCCTCTAGTAATTCCTCTCAGTGGCTTGTCCATTAGATGTCATAATGGGCTTGACATGTCCCTAGGCCCCAATTTTTAACCAGATTTCTGATTGTCCAGTCGCCCCTCCCCAGGGCTCAACTCTGGAATCCCTCATTTGGTGGGACACCTGAGGTTAAAAAAGAAAACAACAACAACAACAACAACAACAACAACAACAAAACAGACTTCTTCCAGCCCACAGATTGACCCCAAGTCTTTGGACGGGGCCAAACCACCAGAGAGTAAGACTCGTCCATTTCCCATGAAGTCACCCAGAAATTCCACGACCCTGAGTGACACGATATCCAGAGACAAAAACTTGAGCAGGAGCCTCACACTCGCCCTTTTTTCAAATCCCGAAGAGTTCTCCTCATGGTCTGTAGGTCAGTCCTGCCATACCTATGACGCGAAACATAAGCCGAGTTTGTGTTTTCAGACAACTGTCCAAACAGCTTGGCCTACACAACCTACAGGCTCCGGCCCCTGGAGCCAAACTTGAGGACTGTACTTGCCCTCTCCAAGGGAATTGTGTGTGCCCATTCCAATGGCCACAACGCTTCTAATAGGATAAACCTCCAAAGTCCCTGATCCATCTCAATAGTGGTGGCTTCCCAGGAAAAACAGGGGCAATCTGAGCCCAACTGAGCACCTACCTGCACTCAGACCCATAGACAGATGTCTCCAGAGGTAAAAAAGGAAAGAACAGGCCCCTAGGCACTAATCAGATCCATTGCTTTGGTTTCCAGGCATCTCTCCTCAGAGGCCTGGATATCAAAACAGCATATAGCTGTTTCTTGACTCACCCATCAGAAAACATCTCATCTACACATGGGAAACTTGCAGGTTGGAGCTGTGTCAAAGCCTCTGTATAGGAGAACCCTTTAGGGCCCCAGTGCCACCGCTTCATTCCAAGGTCTCCATAGACACAAAAGCACATTAGGACCCATCCCCAGGGGTGTCCATTTCAACTCAGAGTCCGCGGTTGCTCCCCACAGATCCAGGAGATCTAACCTGTCTTGTTGCTAGGAGGCAATTGGAATGAGAGGTGGGCTACCCAGCCATCCATCCTTAGAACCCTGCTCAGAATCATTGGCCTGGAGCCAAACAACAGGTTTAATTGTCCTGCAGAAGACTCTCTGCAGTTTGGAGCTTCTCACAACTCCCTTCGTGGGAAAACCCCCATGGCCTCGTGATGCCCCCCCATTCATGAAGGGGCCATCAGGGACAGAAACTCCAACCTGAGCGATCGTCTGATCCTCGCCCTGACTTCAGATGCACGAGATCTCGATTCAGGTCTGTAGATTGTGCCTGCCATGGCCTCACCCCTAAACCTAAGCCTAGCTTGTGTTTTCAGACTTTGGTCGTCAGACTACTGGCCCACAAGCCCTCCAGTTTGGCAATCCAGAACTACAATGCAGCACCCTGCCCGCCCTCCAGAAGAAAAACATTGTCTTCTGGGGCTACCCAGTAACCCCAAATGAGGATCAACCTGCACCGACCTTGGCTGTACCCCAAATACATAGGCTGACCAGGGCACTAATGCCCTTTCTGACACAGCCTGAGCCTGGACCCCCAGGCCCCTCCCAGACAGATGGCCGCACACTGAGCACATCGAGCCACCGTGGCCTTAGGTCCTCATCTTTTCCCAACCTCGGTTTTCAGGTTTCAGAACCTAGACCTTATCTCCAAAAACTGCCCAGCGTTGAAGGTGATGCAGAAATCAGAACTCCTTCCCCATAGCAAGAAACCTTGTGGTTGGCATGTTGTCCAACGTTCAGTGTAGTTGAAACCAGTGTGGCCCAGGAGGACCCGCCCATGCTCGCCGGCCACATTGGTCACAAACGCACATTGTGACCCTCAGGCTGAGCCCAGTCCTCAAGTAAGGCCACTCAGTGGCTGGATGAAGAGATAGCATATTGGGCTTGCCATGCCCCTAGGCCCCAATTTTTAACCATAGTTCGGGTTGTCCCTTCAGTCTTCCCCACGGCTTTGCTTTAGAATTCCTCTTTTGGTGGGACACCTGAGGTAACAAAACTGAAATGAGTCCTCCCATCGCACAGATTGATGAAAACAATAGGGAATCGGCCAAAATCCTCAGAGAGGAGTATTCGTGCATGGTCCATGAGGCCTCCCCGTCATTCCCCGGCCCTCGCTGATACAAAATCCAGAGACAAAAGCCTGAGCAAGCGCCTCAGACTCGCACTTTCTTCATATCCTGAAGAGTTCTTCTCATGGTTTGTAGATCGGGCCTGCCATACCTACGTCCCCAAACCTAAGCTGAGTTTGTGTTTTCAGACTTCTGTCTTCAAAGTCTTGGGCCACACACCCTCCAGGCTGGGCCCCTGGAGACACACATTAGGATTGTGCCTACCAATCCATGGGAATTCTGCCCATTCCATGGTCCAAAATCGTACAAATTAGGAGAAACCTCCAAATTCCCTGAGGCCATCCCAATAGTGTAGGTCGCCCGGAACAAACAAGGGCTGTCTGACACCAGCTGATAATCGACCTCCACTCATACCATAGATGGATGTCCCCAGAGAAGAAGATTGAACCAGACAGGACCCTAGGCCATAATAGGATCCATTTCTTTGGGCTACAGGCATGTGTCCTCAAAAGCCTGATTCCAATACGAGCATAGGGGTTTTCCTGAGGCACCCATCAGAACTCATCTCGTCTCCACAAGGAAACCTGTGCATGGGAGCCATGTCCAAAGCTTACGATTGTACTTCAGGGTCCCGGTGCCACTGCCCCATTCCAAGGCCCTCATGGACACAAAAACACATTAGGACCCATCCTCAGGAAAGTCCATTTCAACTCAGCCATCCCGGTTGCTCCGGCAGAGCCATCAGATCTAAACTGTCTTGTTGGTAGGAGACAATTGGAATGCGAGGCGGGCTTCCCAGGCATCCATCCGCGAACGGTGCTCAGGAGTCATTCCATATGGGATGTCCTGGAGCTGTCCAACAGGTCTCAATTGTCCCGCAGAAGGAATGCTTGAAGGGGGCATCCCACAACTCCCTACGTGGGAAAACCTCAATGGCCCCGAGATTCTGCTCCCTTCATGAAGCGGCCGTCATGCACAGAAACTCCAGCCTGAGCCAACGTCTGATCCTCGCCCTGACGTCAGATGCATGAGATATTGGTTCAGATCTGCAGAAGGTACCTGCCGTGCCCTCACCCTGAAACCCAAGTCTAGCTTGTCTTCTCAGACTTCCGTCCTCACACTCCTGGCCCCGAAGCCCTCAAGGTTGGCAATTCCGGACCCACAATGCAGCACTCTGCCTGCCCTCTAGGAAAAAAAATATTGCCTCATGAGCTGCCCAGGCATCTTAAATGAGGATAAACCTACACAGCACTCGACGTTACCCAAATTATATAGTCTAACCTGGGCACTAATGCACTGTCGAACACAACCTGAGCCCGGACCTCCTGACCAACACCCAGAAAGCTGACCGCACACTGAGCACATAAAACCCGCCATGGCCTTAGGTCATCATCTCTTCCCTACCTCCGTTTTCAGGCTTCAGAACCGAGACCTTATCTCCAATCACTGCCCAGGGGTGAGTGTGATGCAGAAATCAGAACTCCTCCTTACCCATGGCAAGAACCCTTGTGGTTGGCACGTTGTCCAACGTTCAGTGTAGGAGAAACCAGCATTCACCCTGAGGCCCCGCCCATTCTTGCGTGCGAGGAGGGCATACATACGCATTCTGACCCTCAGCATGAGTCCAGTCCTCTAGTAAGTCCTCTCAGTGGCTTGTCCATTAGATGTCATAATGGGCTTGACATGTCCCTAGGCCCCAATTTTTAACCAGATTTCTGATTGTCCAGTCGCCCCTCCCCAGGGCTCTACTCTGGAATCCCTCATTTGGTGGGACACCTGAGGTTAAAAAAGAAAACAACAACAACAACAACGACAACAACAACAAAACAGACTTCTTCCAGCCCACAGATTGACCCCAAGTCTTTGGACGGGGCCAAACCACCAGAGAGTAAGACTCGTCCATTTCCCATGAAGTCACCCAGAAATTCCACGACCATGAGTGACACGATATCCAGAGACAAAAACTTGAGAAGGAGCCTCACACTCGCTCTTTTTTCAAATCCCAAAGAGTTCTCCTCATGGTCTGTAGGTCAGTCCTGCCATACCTATGACTCGAAACATAAGCCGAGTTTGTGTTTTCAGACAACTGTCCAAACAGCCCTGGCCTACACAACCTACAGGCTCAGGCCCCTGGAGCCAAACCTGAGGACTATACTTGCCCTCTCCAAGGGAATTGTGTATGCCCATTCCAATGGCCACAACCCTTCAAATAGGATAAACCTCCAAAGTCCCTGATCCGTCTCAATACTGTTGGCTTCCCAGGAAAAACAGGGGAAATCTGAGCCTAACTGCGCACCTACCTGCACTCAGACCCATAGACATATATCTCCAGAGGTAAAAAAGAAAGAACAGGCCCCTAGGCACTAATCAGATCCATTGCTTTGGTTTCCAGGCATCTCTCCTCAGAGGCCTGGATTTCAAAAGCAGCATATAGCTGTTTCTTGTCTCACCCATCAGAAAACATCTCATCTACACTTGGGAAACTTGCAGGTTGGAGCTGTGTCAAAGCCTCTGTTTAGGAGAACCCTTTAGGGCCCCAGTGCCACCGCTTCATTCCAAGGTCTCCATAGACACAAAAGCACATTAGGACCCATCCCAAGGGGTGTCCATTTCAACTTAGCGCACTCGGTTGCTCCCCACAGATCCAGGAGATTCATCCTGTCTTGTTGCTAGGAGACAATTGGAATTCGAGGTGGGCAACCCAGCCATCCATCCTTAGAACCCTGCTCAGAATCATTGGCCTGGACCCAAACAACAGGTCTCAATTGTTCTGCAGGAGACTCTCTGCAGTTTGGAGCTTCTCACAACTCCCTTCGTGGGAAAACCCCCATGGCCTCGTGATGCCCCCCCATTCATGAAGGGGCCAACAGGGACAGAAACTCCAACCTGAGCGATCGTCTGATCCTCGCCCTGACTTCAGATGCACGAGATCTCGATTCAGGTCTGTAGATTGTGCCTGCCATGGCCTCACCCAGAAACCTAAGCCTAGCTTGTGTTCTCAGACTTTGGTCGTCAGACTACTGGCCCACAAGCCGTCCAGTTTGGCAATCCAGAACTACAATGCAGCACCCTGCCCGCCCTCCAGAAGAAAAACATTGTCCTCTGGGGCTACCCAGTAACCCCAAATGAGGATCAACCTGCACCGACTTTGGCTGTACCCCAAATACATAGGCTGACCAGGGCGCTAATGCCCTTTCTGACACAGGCTGAGCCTGGACCCCTGGCCCCTCCCAGACAGCTGGCCGCACACTGAGCACATCGAGCCGCCGTGGACTTAGGTCCTCATCTCTACCCAACCTCGGTTTTCAGGTTTCAGAACCTAGACCTTATCTCCAATCACTGCCCAGGGTTGAAGGTGATGCAGAAATCAGAACTCCTTCCCCATGGCAAGAAACCTTGTGGTTGGCATGTTGTCCAACGTTCAGTGTAGTTGAAACCAGTGTGGCCCAGGAGGCCCCGCCCATGCTCGCCGGCCACATTGGTCACAAACGCACATTGTGACCCTCAGGCTCAGCCCAGTCCTCAAGTAAGGCCACTCAGTGGCTGGATGAAGAGATAGCATATTGGGCTTGCCTTGCCCCTAGGCCCCAATTTTTAACCATAGTTCGGGTTGTCCCTTCAGTCTTCCCCACGGCTTTGCTTTGGAATTCCTCTTTTGGTGGGACACCTGAGGTAACAAAACTGAAATGAGTCGTCCCATCCCACAGATTGACGAAAAGCAATTGGGAATCGGGCCAAATCCTCAGAGAGGAAGATTCGTCCATGGCCCATGAGGCCTCCCCGACATTCCACGGCCATCGCTGATACAAAATCCAGAGACAAAAGCCTGAGCAAGCGCCTCAGACTCGCACTTTCTTCATTTCCTGAAGAGTTCTTCACATGGTTTGTAGATCGGGCCTGCCATACCTACGTCCCCAAACCTAAGCTGAGTTTGTGTTTTCAGACTTCTGTCCTCAAAGTCTTGGGCCACACACCCTCCAGGCTGGACCCCGGGAGACACATATTAGGACTGGGACTACCAATCCATGGGAATTCTGCCCATTCCATGGTCCAAAATCATACAAATTAGGAGAAACCTCCAAAGTCCCTGAGGTCATCCCAATAGTGTAGGTCGCCCGGAAAAAAAAGTGCTCTCTGACACCAGCTGATAATCGACCTCCACTCATACCATAGATGGATGTCCCCAGAGAAGAAGATTGAACCAGAAAGGAACGTAGGCCATAGTAGGATCCATTGATTTGGGTTACAGGCATGTGTCCTCAAAAGCCTGATTCCAATACGAGCATAGGGGTTTTCCTGAGGCACCCATCAGAACTCATCTCGTCTCCACAAGGAAACCTGTGCATGGGAGCCATGTCCAAAGCTTAGGAGAGTACTTCAGGGTCCCGGTGCCACCGCCCCATTCCAAGGCCCTCATGGACACAAAAACACATTAGGACGCACCCTCAGGAAAGTCCATTTCAACTCAGCCATCCCGGTTGCTCCGGCAGAGGCATCAGATCTAAACTGTCTTGTTGCTAGGAGACAATTGGAATGCGAGGCGGGCTTCCCAGGCATCCATCCGCGAATGGTGCTCTGGAGTCATTCCATATGGGATGTCCTGGAGCTGTCCAACAGGTCTCAATTGTCCCGCAGAAGGAATCCTTGAAGGGGGCATCCCACAACTCCCAACGTGGGAAAACCTCAATGGCCCCGAGATTCCGCTCCCTTCATGAAGCGGCCGTCATGCACAGAAACTCCAACCTGAGCCAACGTCTGATCCTTGCCCTGACTTCAGATGCATGAGATATTGGTTCAGATCTGCAGAAGGTACCTGCCGTGCCCTCACCCTGAAACCCAAGTCTAGCTTGTCTTCTCAGACTTCCGTCCTCACACTCCTGGCCCCGAAGCCCTCAAGGTTGGCAATTCCGGACCCACAATGCAGCACTCTGCCTGCCCTCTAGAAAAAAAATTATTGCCTCATGAGCTGCCCAGGCACCTTAAATGAGGATAAACCTACACAGCACTCGACGTTACCCAAATTATATAGTCTAACCAGGGCCCTAATGCACTGTCGAACACAACCTGAGCCCGGACCTCCTGACCAACACCCAGAAAGCTGACCGCACACTGAGCACATAAAACCCGCCATGGCCTTAGGTCATCATCTCTTCCCTACCTCCGTTTTCAGGCTTCAGAACCGAGACCTTATCTCCAATCACTGCCCAGGGGTGAGTGTGATGTAGAAATCAGAACTCCTCCTTACCCATGGAAAGAACCCTTGTGGTTGGCACGTTATCCAACGTTCAGTGTAGGAGAAACTAGCATTCACCCTAAGGCCCCGCCCATTCTTACATGCGACGAGGGCATACATACGCATTGTGAACCTAAGCATGATTCCTGTTGTCTAGTTAGTCCTCTCAGTGGCTGGACCATTAGATGTCATAATGGGCTTGACATGTCCCTGGGCCCCAATTTTTAACCAGATTTCTGATTGTCCAGTCGCCCCTCAACAGGGCTCTACTCTGGAATCCCTCATTTGGTGGGACACCTGAGGTTAAAAAAGATAACAACAACAACAACAACAAAAAAAAAAAAAAACGGACTTCTTCCAGCCCACAGATTGACCCCAAACTCTTTGGACGGGGCCAAACCACCAGAGAGTAAGACTCGTCCATTTCCCATGAAGTCACCCAGAAATTCCACGACCATGGGTGACACGATATCCAGAGACAAAAACTTGAGCAGGAGCCTCACACTCGCCCTTTTTTCAAATCCCGAAGAGTTCTCCTCATGGTCTGTAGGTCAGTCCTGCCATACCTATGACTCGAAACATAAGCCGAGTTTGTGTTTTCAGACAACTGTCCAAACAGCCCTGGCCTACACAACCTACAGGCTCAGGCCCCTGGAGCCAAACCAGAGGACTATACTTGCCCTCTCCAAGGGAATTGTGTGTGCCCATTCCAATGGCCACAACCCTTCAAATAGGATAAACCTCCAAAGTCCCTGATCCATCTCAATAGTGTTGGCTTCCCAGGAAAAACAGGGGAAATCTGAGCCCAACTGCGCACCTACCTGCACTCAGACCCATAGACAGATGTCTCCAGAGGTAAAAAGGAAAGAACAGGCCCCTAGGCACTAATCAGATCCATTGCTTTGGTTTCCAGGCATCTCTCCTCAGAGGCCTGGATTTCAAAAGCAGCATATAGCTGTTTCTTGTCTCACCCATCAGAAAACATCTCATCTACACTTGGGAAACTTGCAGGTTGGAGCTGTGTCAAAGCCTCTGTTTAGGAGAACCCTTTAGGGCCCCAGGGCCACCGCTTCATTCCAAGGTCTCCATAGACACAAAAGCACATTAGGACCCATCCCCAGGGGTGTCCATTTCAACTCAGCGTCCTCGGTTGCTCCCCACAGATCCAGGAGATTCATCCTGTCTTGTTGCTAGGAGACAATTGGAATGCGAGGTGGGCTACCCAGCCATCCATCCTTAGAACCCTGCTCAGAATCATTGGCCTGGACCCAAACAACAGGTCTCAATTGTTCTGCAGGAGACTCTCTGCAGTTTGGAGCTTCTCACAACTCCCTTCGTGGGAAAACCCCCATGGCCTCGTGATGCCCCCCCATTCATGAAGGGGCCAACAGGGACAGAAACTCCAACCTGAGCGATCGTCTGATCCTCGCCCTGACTTCAGATGCACGAGATCTCGATTCAGGTCTGTAGATTGTGCCTGCCATGGCCTCACCCAGAAACCTAAGCCTAGCTTGTGTTCTCAGACTTTGGTCGTCAGACTACTGGCCCACAAGCCGTCCAGTTTGGCAATCCAGAACTACAATGCAGCACCCTGCCCGCCCTCCAGAAGAAAAACATTGTCCTCTGGGGCTACCCAGTAACCCCAAATGAGGATCAACCTGCACCGACTTTGGCTGTACCCCAAATACATAGGCTGACAAGGGCGCTAATGCCCTTTCTGACACAGGCTGAGCCTGGACCCCTAGCCCCTCCCAGACAGCTGGCGGCACACTGAGCACATCGAGCCGCCGTGGACTTAGGTCCTCATCTCTACCCAACCTCGGTTTTCAGGTTTCAGAACCTAGACCTTATCTCCAATCACTGCCCAGGGTTGAAGGTGATGCAGAAATCAGAACTCCTTCCCCATGGCAAGAAACCTTGTGGTTGGCATGTTGTCCAACGTTCAGTGTAGTTGAAACCAGTGTGGCCCAGGAGGCCCCGCCCATGCTCGCCGGCCACATTGGTCACAAACGCACATTGTGACCCTCAGGCTCAGCCCAGTCCTCAAGTAAGGCCACTCAGTGGCTGGATGAAGAGATAGCATATTGGGCTTGCCTTGCCCCTAGGCCCCAATTTTTAACCATAGTTCGGGTTGTCCCTTCAGTCTTCCCCATGGCTTTGCTTTGGAATTCCTCTTTTGGTGGGACACCTGAGGTAACAAAACTGAAATGAGTCGTCCCATCCCACAGATTGACAAAAAGCAATTGGGTATCGGGCCAAATCCTCAGAGAGGAAGATTCGTCCATGGCCCATGAGGCCTCCCCGACATTCCACGGCCATCGCTGATACAAAATCCAGAGACAAAAGCCTGAGCAAGCGCCTCAGACTCGCACTTTCTTCATTTCCTGAAGAGTTCTTCACATGGTTTGTAGATCGGGCCTGCCATACCTACGTCCCCAAACCTAAGCTGAGTTTGTGTTTTCAGACTTCTGTCCTCAAAGTCTTGGGCCACACACCCTCCAGGCTGGACCCCGGGAGACACATATTAGGACTGGGACTACCAATCCATGGGAATTCTGCCCATTCCATGGTCCAAAATCATACAAATTAGGAGAAACCTCCAAAGTCCCTGAGGTCATCCCAATAGTGTAGGTCGCCCGGAAAAAAAAGTGCTCTCTGACACCAGCTGATAATCGACCTCCACTCATACCATAGATGGATGTCCCCAGAGAAGAAGATTGAACCAGAAAGGAACGTAGGCCATAGTAGGATCCATTGATTTGGGTTACAGGCATGTGTCCTCAAAAGCCTGATTCCAATACGAGCATAGGGGTTTTCCTGAGGCACCCATCAGAACTCATCTCGTCTCCACAAGGAAACCTGTGCATGGGAGCCATGTCCAAAGCTTAGGAGAGTACTTCAGGGTCCCGGTGCCACCGCCCCATTCCAAGGCCCTCATGGACACAAAAACACATTAGGACGCACCCTCAGGAAAGTCCATTTCAACTCAGCCATCCCGGTTGCTCCGGCAGAGCCATCAGATCTAAACTGTCTTGTTGCTAGGAGACAATTGGAATGCGAGGCGGGCTTCCCAGGCATCCATCCGCGAATGGTGCTCTGGAGTCATTCCATATGGGATGTCCTGGAGCTGTCCAACAGGTCTCAATTGTCCCGCAGAAGGAATCCTTGAAGGGGGCATCCCACAACTCCCAACGTGGGAAAACCTCAATGGCCCCGAGATTCCACTCCCTTCATGAAGGGGCCGTCATGCACAGAAACTCCAAACTGAGCCAACGTCTGATCCTTACCCTGACTTCAGATGCATGAGATATTGGTTCAGATCTGCAGGGGGTACCTACCGTGCCCTCACCCTGAAACCCAAGTCTAGCTTGTCTTCTCAGACTTCCGTCCTCACACTCCTGGCCCCGAAGCCCTCAAGGTTGGCAATTCCAGACCCACAATGCAGCACTCTGCCTGCCCTCTAGAAAAAAAATTATTGCCTCATGAGCTGCCCAGGCACCTTAAATGAGGATAAACCTACACAGTACTCGACGTTACCCAAATTATATAGTCTAACCTGGGCCCTAATGCACTGTCGAACACAACCTGAGCCCGGACCTCCTGACCAACACCCAGAAAGCTGACCGCACACTGAGCACATAAAACCCGCCATGGCCTTAGGTCATCATCTCTTCCCTACCTCCGTTTTCAGGCTTCAGAACCGAGACCTTATCTCCAATCACTGCCCAGGGGTGAGTGTGATGCAGAAATCAGAACTCCTCCTTACCCATGGCAAGAAACCTTGTGGTTCGTACATTGTCCAACGTTCAGTGTAGGAGAAACCAGCATTCACCGTGAGGCCCCGCCCATTCTTCCGTGCGACGAGGGCATACATACGCATTGTGACCCTCAGCATGAGTCCTGTCCTCTAGTAAGTCCTCTCAGTGGTTGGACCATTAGATGTCATAATGGGCTTGACATGTTCCTAGGCCCCAATTTTTAACCAGATTTCTGATTGTCCAGTCGCCCCTCCCCAGGGCTCTACTCTGGAATCCCTCATTTGGTGGGACACCTGAGGTTAAAAAAGAAAACAACAACAACAACAACAACAACAACAACAAAAACGTACTTCTTCCAGCCCACAGATTGACCCCAAACTCTTTGGACGGGGCCAAACCACCAGAGAGTAAGACTCGTCCATTTCCCATGAAGTCACCCAGAAATTCCACGACCATGAGTGACACGATATCCAGAGACAAAAACGTGAGCAGGAGCCTCACACTCGCCCTTTTTTCAAATCCCGAAGAGTTCTCCTCATGGTCTGTAGGTCAGTCCTGCCATACCTATGACCCGAAACATAAGCCGAGTTTGTGTTTTCAGACAACTGTCCAAACAGCCCTGGCCTACACAACCTACAGGCTCAGGGCCCTGGAGCAAAACCTGAGGAGTGTACTTGCCCTCTCCAAGGGAATTGTGTGTGCCCATTCAATGGCCACAACCCTTCTAATAGGATAAACCTCCAAAGTCCCTGATCCATCTCAATAGTGGTGGCTTCCCAGGAAAAACAGGGGCAATCTGAGCCCAACTGAGCACCTACCTGCACTCAGACCCATAGACAGATGTCTCCAGAGGTAAAAAAGGAAAGAACAGGCCCCTAGGCACTAATCAGATCCATTGCTTTGGTTTCCAGGCATCACTCCTCAGAGGCCTGGATTTCAAAAGCAGCATATAGCTGTTTCTTGACTCACCCTTCAGAAAACATCTCATCTACACATGGGAAACTTGCACGTTGGAGCTGTGTCAAAGCCTCTGTTTAGGAGAACCCTTTAGGGCCCCAGTGCCACCGCTTCATTCCAAGGTCTCCATAGACACAAAAGCACATTAGGACCCATCCCCAGGGGTGTCCATTTCAACTAAGCGTCCTCGGTTGCTGCCCACAGATCCAGAAGATCTAACCTGTCTTGGTGCTAGGAGACAATTGGAATGCGAGGTGGGCTACCCAGCCATCCATCCTTAGAACCTTGCTCAGAATCATTGGCCTGGAGCCAAACAACAGGTCTCAATTGTCCTGCAGAAGATTCTCTGCAGTTTGGAGCTTCTCAGAACTCCCATAGTGGGAAAACTCCCATGGCCTCGTGATGCCCCCCCATTCATGAAGGGGCCATCAGGGACAGATACTCCAACCTGAGCGATCGTCTGATCCTCGCCCTGACTTCAGATGCACGAGATCTCGATTCAGGTCTGTAGATTGTGCCTGCCATGGCCTCACTCAGAAACCTAAGCCTAACTTGTGTTCTCAGACTTTGGTCGTCGAACTACTGGCCCACAAGCCCTCCAGTTTGGCAATCCAGACCTACAATGCAGCACCCTGCCCGCCCTCCAGAAGAAAAACATTGTCCTCTGGGGCTACCCAGTAACCCCAAATGAGGATCAACCTGCACCGACCTTGGCTGTACCCCAAATACATATGATGACCAAGGCACTAATGCCCTTTCTGACAGAGGCTGAGCCTGGACCCCCTGGCCCCTCCCAGACAGCTGGCCGCACACTGAGCACATCGAGCCGCCGTGGCCTTAGGTCCTCATCTTTTCCCAACCTCGGTTTTCAGGTTTCAGAACCTAGACCTTATCTCCAATCACTGCCCAGGGTTGAAGGTGATGCAGAAATCAGAACTCCTTCCCCATGGCAAGAAACCTTGTGATTGGCATGTTGTCCAACGTTCAGTGTAGTTGAAACCAGTGTGGCCCAGGAGGCCCCGCCCATGCTCGCCGGCCACATTGGTCACAAACGCACATTGTGACCCTCAGGCTGAGCCCAGTCCTCAAGTAAGGCCACTCAGTGGCTGGATGAAGAGATAGCATATTGGGCTTGCCATGCCCCTAGGCCCCAATTTTTAACCATATTTCGGGTTGTCCCTTCAGTCTTCCCCACGGCTTTGCTTTGGAATTCCTCTTTTGGTGGGACACCTGAGGTAACAAAACTGAAATGAGTCGTCCCATCCCACAGATTGACAAAAAGCAATTGGGTATCGGGCCAAATCCTCAGAGAGGAAGATTCGTCCATGGCCCATGAGGCCTCCCCGACATTCCACGGCCATCGCTGATACAAAATCCAGAGACAAAAGCCTGAGCAAGCGCCTCAGACTCGCACTTTCTTCATTTCCTGAAGAGTTCTTCTCATGGTTTGTAGATCGGGCCTGCCATACCTACGTCCCCAAACCTAAGCTGAGTTTGTGTTTTCAGACTTCTGTCCTCAAAGTCTTGGGCCACACACCCTCCAGGCTGGACCCCGGGAGACACATATTAGGACTGGGACTACCAATCCATGGGAATTCTGCCCATTCCATGGTCCAAAATCATACAAATTAGGAGAAACCTCCAAAGTCCCTGAGGTCATCCCAATAGTGTAGGTCGCCCGGAAAAAAAAGTGCTCTCTGACACCAGCTGATAATCGACCTCCACTCATACCATAGATGGATGTCCCCAGAGAAGAAGATTGAACCAGAAAGGACCGTAGGCCATAGTAGGATCCATTGATTTGGGTTACAGGCATGTGTCCTCAAAAGCCTGATTCCAATACGAGCATAGGGGTTTTCCTGAGGCACCCATCAGAACTCATCTCGTCTCCACAAGGAAACCTGTGCATGGGAGCCATGTCCAAAGCTTAGGAGAGTACTTCAGGGTCCCGGTGCCACCGCCCCATTCCAAGGCCCTCATGGACACAAAAACACATTAGGACGCACCCTCAGGAAAGTCCATTTCAACTCAGCCACCCCGGTTGCTCCGGCAGAGCCATCAGATCTAAACTGTCTTGTTGCTAGGAGACAATTGGAATGCGAGGCGGGCTTCCCAGGCATCCATCCGCGAATGGTCCTCTGGAGTCATTCCATATGGGATGTCCTGGAGCTGTCCAACAGGTCTCAATTGTCCCGCAGAAGGAATCCTTGAAGGGGGCATCCCACAACTCCCAACGTGGGAAAACCTCAATGGCCCCGAGATTCCACTCCCTTCATGAAGCGGCCGTCATGCACAGAAACTCCAAACTGAGCCAACGTCTGATCCTTACCCTGACTTCAGATGCATGAGATATTGGTTCAGATCTGCAGGGGGTACCTACCGTGCCCTCACCCTGAAACCCAAGTCTAGCTTGTCTTCTCAGACTTCCGTCCTCACACTCCTGGCCCCGAAGCCCTCAAGGTTGGCAATTCCAGACCCACAATGCAGCACTCTGCCTGCCCTCTAGAAAAAAAATTATTGCCTCATGAGCTGCCCAGGCACCTTAAATGAGGATAAACCTACACAGTACTCGACGTTACCCAAATTATATAGTCTAACCTGGGCCCTAATGCACTGTCGAACACAACCTGAGCCCGGACCTCCTGACCAACACCCAGAAAGCTGACCGCACACTGAGCACATAAAACCCGCCATGGCCTTAGGTCATCATCTCTTCCCTACCTCCGTTTTCAGGCTTCAGAACCGAGACCTTATCTCCAATCACTGCCCAGGGGTGAGTGTGATGCAGAAATCAGAACTCCTCCTTACCCATGGCAAGAAACCTTGTGGTTCGTACATTGTCCAACGTTCAGTGTAGGAGAAACCAGCATTCACCGTGAGGCCCCGCCCATTCTTCCGTGCGACGAGGGCATACATACGCATTGTGACCCTCAGCATGAGTCCTGTCCTCTAGTAAGTCCTCTCAGTGGTTGGACCATTAGATGTCATAATGGGCTTGACATGTTCCTAGGCCCCAATTTTTAACCAGATTTCTGATTGTCCAGTCGCCCCTCCCCAGGGCTCTACTCTGGAATCCCTCATTTGGTGGGACACCTGAGGTTAAAAAAGAAAACAACAACAACAACAACAACAACAACAACAACAAAAACGTACTTCTTCCAGCCCACAGATTGACCCCAAACTCTTTGGACGGGGCCAAACCACCAGAGAGTAAGACTCGTCCATTTCCCATGAAGTCACCCAGAAATTCCACGACCATGAGTGACACGATATCCAGAGACAAAAACTTGAGCAGGAGCCTCACACTCGCCCTTTTTTCAAATCCCGAAGAGTTCTCCTCATGGTCTGTAGGTCAGTCCTGCCATACCTATGACCCGAAACATAAGCCGAGTTTGTGTTTTCAGACAACTGTCCAAACAGCCCTGGCCTACACAACCTACAGGCTCAGGCCCCTGGAGCAAAACCTGAGGAGTGTACTTGCCCTCTCCAAGGGAATTGTGTGTGCCCATTCAATGGCCACAACCCTTCTAATAGGATAAACCTCCAAAGTCCCTGATCCATCTCAATAGTGCTGGCTTCCCAGGAAAAACAGGGGCAATCTGAGCCCAACTGAGCACCTACCTGCACTCAGACCCATAGACAGATGTCTCCAGAGGTAAAAAAGGAAAGAACAGGCCCCTAGGCACTAATCAGATCCATTGCTTTGGTTTCCAGGCATCACTCCTCAGAGGCCTGGATTTCAAAAGCAGCATATAGCTGTTTCTTGACTCACCCTTCAGAAAACATCTCATCTACACATGGGAAACTTGCACGTTGGAGCTGTGTCAAAGCCTCTGTTTAGGAGAACCCTTTAGGGCCCCAGTGCCACCGCTTCATTCCAAGGTCTCCATAGACACAAAAGCACATTAGGACCCATCCCCAGGGGTGTCCATTTCAACTAAGCGTCCTCGGTTGCTGCCCACAGATCCAGAAGATCTAACCTGTCTTGTTGCTAGGAGACAATTGGAATGCGAGGTGGGCTACCCAGCCATCCATCCTTAGAACCTTGCTCAGAATCATTGGCCTGGAGCCAAACAACAGGTCTCAATTGTCCTGCAGAAGATTCTCTGCAGTTTGGAGCTTCTCAGAACTCCCATAGTGGGAAAACTCCCATGGCCTCGTGATGCCCCCCCCATTCATGAAGGGGCCATCAGGGACAGATACTCCAACCTGAGCGATCGTCTGATCCTCGCCCTGACTTCAGATGCACGAGATCTCGATTCAGGTCTGTAGATTGTGCCTGCCATGGCCTCACTCAGAAACCTAAGCCTAACTTGTGTTCTCAGACTTTGGTCGTCGAACTACTGGCCCACAAGCCCTCCAGTTTGGCAATCCAGACCTACAATGCAGCACCCTGCCCGCCCTCCAGAAGAAAAACATTGTCCTCTGGGGCTACCCAGTAACCCCAAATGAGGATCAACCTGCACCGACCTTGGCTGTACCCCAAATCCATATGATGACCAGGGCACTAATGCCCTTTCTGACAGAGGCTGAGCCTGGACCCCCTGGCCCCTCCCAGACAGCTGGCCGCACACTGAGCACATCGAGCCGCCGTGGCCTTAGGTCCTCATCTTTTCCCAACCTCGGTTTTCAGGTTTCAGAACCTAGACCTTATCTCCAATCACTGCCCAGGGTTGAAGGTGATGCAGAAATCAGAACTCCTTCCCCATGGCAAGAAACCTTGTGGTTGGCATGTTGTCCAACGTTCAGTGTAGTTGAAACCAGTGTGGCCCAGGAGGCCCCGCCCATGCTCGCCGGCCACATTGGTCACAAACGCACATTGTGACCCTCAGGCTGAGCCCAGTCCTCAAGTAAGGCCACTCAGTGGCTGGATGAAGAGATAGCATATTGGGCTTGCCATGCCCCTAGGCCCCAATTTTTAACCATAGTTCGGGTTGTCCCTTCAGTCTTCCCCACGGCTTTGCTTTGGAATTCCTCTTTTGGTGGGACACCTGAGGTAACAAAACTGAAATGAGTCCTACCATCCCACAGATTGACGAAAAGCAATTGGGAATGGGGCCAAATCCTCAGAGAGGAAGATTTGTCCATGGCCCATGAGGCCTCCCCGACATTCCACGGCCATCGCTGATACAAAATCCAGAGACAAAAGTCTGAGCAAGCGCCTCAGACTCGCACTTTCTTCATATCCTAAAGAGTTCTTCTCATGGTTTGTAGATCGGGCCTGCCATACCTACGTCCCCAAACCTAAGCTGAGTTTGTGCTTTCAGACTTCTGTTCTCAAAGTCTTGGACCACACACCCTCCAGGCTGGGCCCCGGGAGACACACATTAGGACTGTGCCTACTAATCCATGGGAATTCTGCCCATTCCATGGTCCAAAATCATACAAATTAGGAGAAACCTCCAAAGTCCCTGAGGCCATCCCAATAGTGTAGGTCGCCCGGAAAAAAAAGTGCTCTCTGACACCAGCTGATAATCGACCTCCACTCATACCATAGATGGATGTCCCCAGAGAAGAAGATTGAACCAGAAAGGACCCTAGGCCATAATAGGATCCATTGCTTTGGGTTACAGGCATGTGTCCTCAAAAGCCTGATTCCAATACGAGCATAGGGGTTTTCCTGAGGCACCCATCAGAACTCATCTCGTCTCCACAAGGAAACCTGTGCATGGGAGCCATGTCCAAAGCTTAGGAGAGTACTTCAGGGTCCCGGTGCCACCGCCCCATTCCAAGGCCCTCATGGACACAAAAACACATTAGGACCCATCCTCAGGAAAGTCCATTTCAACTCAGCCACCCCGGTTGCTCCGGCAGAGCCATCAGATCTAAACTGTCTTGTTGCTAGGAGACAATTGGAATGCGAGGCGGGCTTCCCAGGCATCCATCCGCGAACGGTGCTCTGGAGTCATTCCATATGGGATGTCCTGGAGCTGTCCAACAGGTCTCAATTGTCCCGCAGAAGGAATCCTTGAAGGGGGCATCACACAACTCCCAACGTGGGAAAATCTCAATGGCCCCGAGATCCCGCTCCCTTCATGAAGCGGCCGTCATGCACAGAATAGCCAACCTGAGCCAACGTCTGATCCTCGCCCTGACTTCAGATGCATGAGATATTGGTTCAGATCTGCAGGGGGTACCTTCCGTGCCCGCACCCTGAAACCCAAGTCTAGCTTGTCTTCTCAGACTTCCGTCCTCACACTCCTGGCCCCGAAGCCCTCTAGTTTGTCAATTCCGGACCCACAATGCAGCACTCTGCCTGCCCTCTAGAAAAAAAAATTATTGCCTCATGAGCTGCCCAGGCACCTTTAATGAGGATAAACCTACACAGGACTCGACGTTACCCAAATTATATAGTCTAACCTGGGCACTAATGCACTGTCGAACACAACCTGAGCCCTGACCTCCTGACCAACACTAAGAAAGCTGACCGCACACTGAGCACATAAAACCCGCCATGGTCTTACGTCATCATCTCTTCCCTACCTCCGTTTTCAGGCTTCAGAACCGAGACCTTATCTCCAATCACTGCCCAGGTGTGAGTATGATGCAGAAATCAGAACTCCTCCTTACCCATGGCAATAACCCTTGTGGTTGGCAAGTTGTCCAATGTTCAGTGTAGGAGAAACCAGCATTCACACTGAGGCCCCGCCCATTCTTGCGTGCGATGAGGGCATACATACGCATTGTGACCTTCAGCATGAGTCCTGTCCTCTAGTAAGTGCTCTCAGTGGCTGGACCATTAGATGTCATAATGGGCTTGACATGTCCCTAGACCCCAATTTTTAACCAGATTTCTGACTGTCCAGTCGCCCCTCCCCAGGGCTCTACACTGGAATCCCTCCTTTGGTGGGACACCTGAGGTTAAAAAAGAAAACAACAACAACAACAACAAAATAAAAACGGACTTCTTCCAGCCAATAGATTGACCCCAAACTCTTTGGACGGGGCCAAACCACCAGAGAGTAAGACTCGTCCATTTCCCTTGAAGTCACCCAGAAATTCCACGACCATGAGTGACACGATATCCAGAGACAAAAACTTGAGCAGGAGCCTCACACTCGCCCTTTTTTCAAATTCCGAAGAGTTCTCCTCATGGTCTGTAGGTCAGTCCTGCCATACCTATGACCCGAAACATAAGCCGAGTTTGTGTTTTCAGACAACTGTCCAAACAGCCCTGGCCTACACAACCTACAGGCTCAGGCCCCTGGAGCCAACCCTGAGGACTATACTTGCCCTCTCCAAGGGAATTGTGTGTGCCCATTCCAAAGGCCACAACGCTTCTAATAGGATAAACCTCCAAAGTCCCTGATCCATCTCAATAGTGGTGGCTTCCCAGGAAAAACAGGGGCAATCTGAGCCCAACTGAGCACCTACCTGCACTCAGACCCATAGACAGATGTCTCCAGAGGTAAAAAAGGAAAGAACAGGCCCCTAGGCACTAATCAGATCCATTTCTTTGGTTTCCAGGCATCTCTCCTCATAGGCTTGGATTTCAAAACAGCATATAGCTGTTTCTTAACTCACCCATCGAAAACATCTCATCTACACATGGGAAACTTGCACGTTGGAGCTGTGTCAAAGCCTCTGTTTAGGAGAACCCTTTAGGGCCCCAGTGCCACCGCTTCATTCCAAGGTCTCCATAGACACAAAAGCACATTAGGACCCATCCCCAGGGGTGTCCATTTCAACTCAGCGTCCTCAGTTGCTCCCCACAGATCCAGGAGATCTAACCTATCTTGTTTCTAGGAGACAATTGGAATGCGAGGTGGGCTTCCCAGCCATCCATCCTTAGAACCCTGATCAGAATCATTGGCTTGGACCCAAACAAAAGGTCTCAATTGTTCTGCAGAAGACTCTCTGCAGTTTGGAGCTTCTCACAACTCCCATCGTGGGAAAACCCCCATGGCCTCGTGATGCCCCCCCATTCATGAAGGGGCCATCAGGGACAGGAACTCCAACCTGAATGATCGTCTGATCCTCGCCCTGACTTCAGATGCACGAGATCTCGATTCAGGTCTGTAGATTGTGCCTGCCATGGCCTCACCCAGAAACCTAAGCCTAGCTTGTGTTCTCAGACATTGGTCGTCAGACTACTGGCCCACAAGCCGTCCAGTTTGGCAATCCAGAACTACAATGCAGCACCCTGCCCGCCCTCCAGAAGAAAAACATTGTCCTCTGGGGCTACCCAGTAACCCCAAATGAGGATCAACCTGCACCGACCTTGGCTGTACCCCAAATACATAGGCTGACCAGGGCGCTAATGCCCTTTCTGACACAGGCTGAGCCTGGACCCCTGGCCCCTCCCAGACAGCTGGCCACACAGTGAGCACATCGAGCCGCCGTGGACTTAGGTCCTCATCTTTACCCAACCTCGGTTTTCAGGTTTCAGAACCTAGACCTTATCTCCAATCACTGCCCAGGGTTGAAGGTGATGCAGAAATCAGAACTCCTTCCCCATGGCAAGAAACCTTGTGGTTGGCATGTTGTCCAACGTTCAGTGTAGTTGAAACCAGTGTGGCCCATGAGGCCCCGCCCATGCTCGCCGGCCACATTGGTCACAAACGCACATTGTGACCCTCAGGCTGAGCCCAGTCCTCAAGTAAGGCCACTCAGTGGCTGGATGAAGAGATAGCATATTGGGCTTGCCTTGCCCCTAGGCACCAAGTTTTAACCATAGTTCGGGTTGTCCCTTCAGTCTTCCCCACGGCTTTGCTTTGGAATTCCTCTTTTGGTGGGACACCTGAGGAAACAAAATTGAAATGAGTCATCCCATCCCACAGATTGACGAAAAGCAATTGGGAATCGGGCCAAATCCTCAGAGAGGAAGATTCGTCCATGGCCCATGAGGCCTCCCCGACATTCCACGGCCATCGCTGATACAAAATCCAGAGACAAAAGCCTGAGCAAGCGCCTCAGACTCGCACTTTCTTCATATCCTGAAGATTTCTTCTCATGGTTTGTAGATTGGGCCTGCCATACCTACGTCCCCAAACCTAAGCTGAGTTTGTGTTTTCAGACTTCTGTCCTCAAAGTCTTGGGCCACACACCCTCCAAGCTGGACCCCTGGAGACACACATTAGGACTGGGACTACCATCCATGGGAATTCTGCCCATTCCATGGTCCAAAATCATACAAATTAGGAGAAACCTCCAAAGTCCCTGAGGCCATCCCAATAGTGTAGGTCGCCCGGAAAAAAAAGTGCTCTCTGACACCAGCTGATAATCGACCTCCACTCATACCATAGATGGATGTCCCCAGAGAAGAAGATTGAACCAGAAAGGACCCTAGGCCATAATAGGATCCATTGCTTTGGGTTACAGGCATGTGTCCTCAAAAGCCTGATTCCAATACGAGCATAGGGGTTTTCCTGAGGCACCCATCAGAACTCATCTCGTCTCCACAAGGAAACCTGTGCATGGGAGCCATGTCCAAAGCTTAGGAGAGTACTTCAGGGTCCCGGTGCCACCACCCCATTCCAAGGCCCTCATGGACACAAAAACACATTAGGACCCATCCTCAGGAAAGTCCATTTCAACTCAGCCACCCCGGTTGCTCCGGCAGAGCCATCAGATCTAAACTGTCTTGTTGCTAGGAGACAATTGGAATGCGTGGCGGGCTTCCCAGGCATCCATCCCCGAACGGTGCTCTGTAGTCATTCCATATGAGATGTCCTGGAGCTGTCCAACAGGTCTCAATGTCCCGCAGAAGGAATCCTTGAAGGGGGCATCCCACAACTCCCAACGTGGGAAAATCTCAATGGCCCCGAGATTCCGCTCCCTTCATGAAGCGGCCGTCATGCACAGAATAGCCAACCTGAGCCAACGTCTGATCCTCGCCCTGACTTCAGATGCATGAGATATTGGTTCAGATCTGCAGGGGGTACCTTCCGTGCCCTCACCCTGAATCCCAAGTCTAGCTTGTCTTCTCAGACTTCCATCCTCACACTCCTGGCCCCGAAGCCCTCTAGTTTGTCAATTCCGGACCCACAATGCAGCACTCTGCCTGCCCTCTAAAAAAAAAAATTATTGCCTCATGAGCTGCCCAGGCACCTTAAATGAGGATAAACCTACACAGCACTCGACGTTACCCAAATTATATAGTCTAACCTGGGCACTAATGCACTGTCGAACACACCTGAGCCCGGACCGCCTGACCAACACCCCGAAAGCTGACCGTACACTGAGCACATAAAACCCGCCATGGCCTTAGGTCATCATCTCTTTCCTACCTCCGTTTTCAGGCTTCAGAACCGAGACCTTATCTCCAATCACTGCCCAGGGGTGAGTGTGATGCAGAAATCAGAACTCCTCCTTACCAATGGCAAGAACCCTTGTGGTTGGCACGTTGTCCAACGTTCAGTGTAGGAGAAACCAGCATTCACCCTGAGGCCCCGCCCATTCTTGCGTGCGACGAGGGCATACATACGCATTGTGACCCTCAGCATGAGTCCTGTCCTCTAGTAAGTCCTCTCAGTGGCTGGACCATTAGATGTCATAATGGGCTTGACATGTTCCTAGGCCCCAATTTTTAACCAGATTTCTGATTGTCCAGTCGCCCCTCCCCAGGGCTCTACTTTGGAATCCCTCATTTGGTGGGACACCTGAGGTTAAAAAAGAAAACAACAACAACAACAACAACAACAACAACAACAACAACAAAAACGGACTTCTTCCAGCCCACAGATTGACCCCAAACTCTTTGGACGGGGCCAAACTTCCAGAGAGTAAGACTCGTCCATTTCCCATGAAGTCACCCAGAAATTCCACGACCATGAGTGACACGATATCCAGAGACAAAAACGTGAGCAGGAGCCTCACACTCGCCCTTTTTTCAAATCCCGAAGAGTTCTCCTCATGGTCTGTAGGTCAGTCCTGCCATACCTATGACCCGAAACATAAGCCGAGTTTGTGTTTTCAGACAACTGTCCAAACAGCCCTGGCCTACACAACCTACAGGCTCAGGCCCCTGGAGCCAAACCTGAGGAGTGTACTTGCCCTCTCCAAGGGAATTGTGTGTGCCCATTCAATGGCCACAACCCTTCTAATAGGATAAACCTCCAAAGTCCCTGATCCATCTCAATAGTGGTGGCTTCCCAGGAAAAACAGGGGCAATCTGAGCCCAACTGAGCACCTACCTGCACTCAGACCCACAGACAGATGTCTCCAGAGGTAAAAAAGGAAAGAACAGGCCCCTAGGCACTAATCAGATCCATTGCTTTGGTTTCCAGGCATCACTCCTCAGAGGCCTGGATTTCAAAAGCAGCATATAGCTGTTTCTTGACTCACCCTTCAGAAAACATCTCATCTACACATGGGAAACTTGCACGTTGGAGCTGTGTCAAAGCCTCTGTTTAGGAGAACCCTTTAGGGCCCCAGTGCCACCGCTTCATTCCAAGGTCTCCATAGACACAAAAGCACATTAGGACCCATCCCCAGGGGTGTCCATTTCAACTAAGCGTCCTCGGTTGCTCCCCACAGATCCAGAAGATCTAACCTGTCTTGTTGCTAGGAGACAATTGGAATGCGAGGTGGGCTACCCAGCCATCCATCCTTAGAACCTTGCTCAGAATCATTGGCCTGGGGCGCCTGGGTGGCTCAGTGGGTTGAGCTGCTGCCTTCGGCTCGGGTCATGATCTCGGAGTTCTGGGATCGAGTCCCGCATCGGGCTCTCTGCTCAGCGGGGAGCCTGCTTCCTCCTCTCTCTCTCTGCCTGCCTCTCTGCCTACTTGTGATCTCTCTCTGTCAAACAAATAAATAAAATCTTAAAAAAAAAAAAAAAAAAAAAGAATCATTGGCCTGGAGCCAAACAACAGGTCTCAATTGTCCTGCAGAAGATTCTCTGCAGTTTGGAGCTTCTCAGAACTCCCATAGTGGGAAAACTCCCATGGCCTCGTGATGCCCCCCCATTCATGAAGGGGCCATCAGGGACAGATACTCCAACCTGAGCGATCGTCTGATTCTCGCCCTGACTTCAGATGCACGAGATCTCGATTCAGGTCTGTAGATTGTGCCTGCCATGGCCTCACCCAGAAACCTAAGCCTAACTTGTGTTCTCAGACTTTGGTCGTCGAACTACTGGCCCACAAGCCCTCCAGTTTGGCAATCCAGACCTACAATGCAGCACCCTGCCCGCCCTCCAGAAGAAAAACATTGTCCTCTGGGGCTACCCAGTAACCCCAAATGAGGATCAACCTGCACCGACCTTGGCTGTACCCCAAATCCATATGATGACCAGGGCACTAATGCCCTTTCTGACAGAGGCTGAGCCTGGACCCCCTGGCCCCTCCCAGACAGCTGGCCGCACACTGAGCACATCGAGCCGCCGTGGCCTTAGGTCCTCATCTTTTCCCAACCTCGGTTTTCAGGTTTCAGAACCTAGACCTTATCTCCAATCACTGCCCAGGGTTGAAGGTGATGCAGAAATCAGAACTCCTTCCCCATGGCAAGAAACCTTGTGGTTGGCATGTTGTCCAACGTTCAGTGTAGTTGAAACCAGTGTGGCCCAGGAGGCCCCGCCCATGCTCGCCGGCCACATTGGTCACAAACGCACATTGTGACCCTCAGGCTGAGCCCAGTCCTCAAGTAAGGCCACTCAGTGGCTGGATGAAGAGATAGCATATTGGGCTTGCCATGCCCCTAGGCCCCAATTTTTAACCATAGTTCGGGTTGTCCCTTCAGTCTTCCCCACGGCTTTGCTTTGGAATTCCTCTTTTGGTGGGACACCTGAGGTAACAAAACTGAAATGAGTCCTACCATCCCACAGATTGACGAAAAGCAATTGGGAATCGGGCCAAATCCTCAGAGAGGAAGATTTGTCCATGGCCCATGAGGCCTCCCCGACATTCCACGGCCATCGCTGATACAAAATCCAGAGACAAAAGTCTGAGCAAGCGCCTCAGACTCGCACTTTCTTCATATCCTAAAGAGTTCTTCTCATGGTTTGTAGATCGGGCCTGCCATACCTACGTCCCCAAACCTAAGCTGAGTTTGTGCTTTCAGACTTCTGTTCTCAAAGTCTTGGACCACACACCCTCCAGGCTGGGCCCCGGGAGACACACATTAGGACTGTGCCTACTAATCCATGGGAATTCTGCCCATTCCATGGTCCAAAATCATACAAATTAGGAGAAACCTCCAAAGTCCCTGAGGCCATCCCAATAGTGTAGGTCGCCCGGAAAAAAAAGTGCTCTCTGACACCAGCTGATAATCGACCTCCACTCATACCATAGATGGATGTCCCCAGAGAAGAAGATTGAACCAGAAAGGACCCTAGGCCATAATAGGATCCATTGCTTTGGGTTACAGGCATGTGTCCTCAAAAGCCTGATTCCAATACGAGCATAGGGGTTTTCCTGAGGCACCCATCAGAACTCATCTCGTCTCCACAAGGAAACCTGTGCATGGGAGCCATGTCCAAAGCTTAGGAGAGTACTTCAGGGTCCCGGTGCCACCGCCCCATTCCAAGGCCCTCATGGACACAAAAACACATTAGGACCCATCCTCAGGAAAGTCCATTTCAACTCAGCCACCCCGGTTGCTCCGGCAGAGCCATCAGATCTAAACTGTCTTGTTGCTAGGAGACAATTGGAATGCGAGGCGGGCTTCCCAGGCATCCATCCGCGAACGGTGCTCTGGAGTCATTCCATATGGGATGTCCTGGAGCTGTCCAACAGGTCTCAATTGTCCCGCAGAAGGAATCCTTGAAGGGGGCATCACACAACTCCCAACGTGGGAAAATCTCAATGGCCCCGAGATCCCGCTCCCTTCATGAAGCGGCCGTCATGCACAGAATAGCCAACCTGAGCCAACGTCTGATCCTCGCCCTGACTTCAGATGCATGAGATATTGGTTCAGATCTGCAGGGGGTACCTTCCGTGCCCGCACCCTGAAACCCAAGTCTAGCTTGTCTTCTCAGACTTCCGTCCTCACACTCCTGGCCCCGAAGCCCTCTAGTTTGTCAATTCCGGACCCACAATGCAGCACTCTGCCTGCCCTCTAGAAAAAAAAATTATTGCCTCATGAGCTGCCCAGGCACCTTTAATGAGGATAAACCTACACAGGACTCGACGTTACCCAAATTATATAGTCTAACCTGGGCACTAATGCACTGTCGAACACAACCTGAGCCCTGACCTCCTGACCAACACTAAGAAAGCTGACCGCACACTGAGCACATAAAACCCGCCATGGTCTTACGTCATCATCTCTTCCCTACCTCCGTTTTCAGGCTTCAGAACCGAGACCTTATCTCCAATCACTGCCCAGGTGTGAGTATGATGCAGAAATCAGAACTCCTCCTTACCCATGGCAATAACCCTTGTGGTTGGCAAGTTGTCCAATGTTCAGTGTAGGAGAAACCAGCATTCACACTGAGGCCCCGCCCATTCTTGCGTGCGATGAGGGCATACATACGCATTGTGACCTTCAGCATGAGTCCTGTCCTCTAGTAAGTGCTCTCAGTGGCTGGACCATTAGATGTCATAATGGGCTTGACATGTCCCTAGACCCCAATTTTTAACCAGATTTCTGACTGTCCAGTCGCCCCTCCCCAGGGCTCTACACTGGAATCCCTCATTTGGTGGGACACCTGAGGTTAAAAAAGAAAACAACAACAACAACAACAAAATAAAAACGGACTTCTTCCAGCCAATAGATTGACCCCAAACTCTTTGGACGGGGCCAAACCACCAGAGAGTAAGACTCGTCCATTTCCCTTGAAGTCACCCAGAAATTCCACGACCATGAGTGACACGATATCCAGAGACAAAAACTTGAGCAGGAGCCTCACACTCGCCCTTTTTTCAAATTCCGAAGAGTTCTCCTCATGGTCTGTAGGTCAGTCCTGCCATACCTATGACCCGAAACATAAGCCGAGTTTGTGTTTTCAGACAACTGTCCAAACAGCCCTGGCCTACACAACCTACAGGCTCAGGCCCCTGGAGCCAACCCTGAGGACTATACTTGCCCTCTCCAAGGGAATTGTGTGTGCCCATTCCAAAGGCCACAACGCTTCTAATAGGATAAACCTCCAAAGTCCCTGATCCATCTCAATAGTGCTGGCTTCCCAGGAAAAACAGGGGCAATCTGAGCCCAACTGAGCACCTACCTGCACTCAGACCCATAGACAGATGTCTCCAGAGGTAAAAAGGAAAGAACAGGCCCCTAGGCACTAATCAGATCCATTTCTTTGGTTTCCAGGCATCTCTCCTCATAGGCTTGGATTTCAAAACAGCATATAGCTGTTTCTTAACTCACCCATCGAAAAAGTCTCATCTACACATGGGAAACTTGCACGTTGGAGCTGTGTCAAAGCCTCTGTTTAGGAGAACCCTTTAGGGCCCCAGTGCCACCGCTTCATTCCAAGGTCTCCATAGACACAAAAGCACATTAGGACCCATCCCCAGGGGTGTCCATTTCAACTCAGCGTCCTCAGTTGCTCCCCACAGATCCAGGAGATCTAACCTATCTTGTTTCTAGGAGACAATTGGAATGCGAGGTGGGCTTCCCAGCCATCCATCCTTAGAACCCTGATCAGAATCATTGGCTTGGACCCAAACAAAAGGTCTCAATTGTTCTGCAGAAGACTCTCTGCAGTTTGGAGCTTCTCACAACTCCCATCGTGGGAAAACCCCCATGGCCTCGTGATGCCCCCCCATTCATGAAGGGGCCATCAGGGACAGGAACTCCAACCTGAGTGATCGTCTGATCCTCGCCCTGACTTCAGATGCACGAGATCTCGATTCAGGTCTGTAGATTGTGCCTGCCATGGCCTCACCCAGAAACCTAAGCCTAGCTTGTGTTCTCAGACATTGGTCGTCAGACTACTGGCCCACAAGCCGTCCAGTTTGGCAATCCAGAACTACAATGCAGCACCCTGCCCGCCCTCCAGAAGAAAAACATTGTCCTCTGGGGCTACCCAGTAACCCCAAATGAGGATCAACCTGCACCGACCTTGGCTGTACCCCAAATACATAGGCTGACCAGGGCGCTAATGCCCTTTCTGACACAGGCTGAGCCTGGACCCCTGGCCCCTCCCAGACAGCTGGCCACACAGTGAGCACATTGAGCCGCCGTGGACTTAGGTCCTCATCTTTACCCAACCTCGGTTTTCAGGTTTCAGAACCTAGACCTTATCTCCAATCACTGCCCAGGGTTGAAGGTGATGCAGAAATCAGAACTCCTTCCCCATGGCAAGAAACCTTGTGGTTGGCATGTTGTCCAACGTTCAGTGTAGTTGAAACCAGTGTGGCCCATGAGGCCCCGCCCATGCTCGCCGGCCACATTGGTCACAAACGCACATTGTGACCCTCAGGCTGAGCCCAGTCCTCAAGTAAGGCCACTCAGTGGCTGGATGAAGAGATAGCATATTGGGCTTGCCTTGCCCCTAGGCACCAAGTTTTAACCATAGTTCGGGTTGTCCCTTCAGTCTTCCCCACGGCTTTGCTTTGGAATTCCTCTTTTGGTGGGACACCTGAGGAAACAAAATTGAAATGAGTCATCCCATCCCACAGATTGACGAAAAGCAATTGGGAATCGGGCCAAATCCTCAGAGAGGAAGATTCGTCCATGGCCCATGAGGCCTCCCCGACATTCCACGGCCATCGCTGATACAAAATCCAGAGACAAAAGCCTGAGCAAGCGCCTCAGACTCGCACTTTCTTCATATCCTGAAGAGTTCTTCTCATGGTTTGTAGATTGGGCCTGCCATACCTACGTCCCCAAACCTAAGCTGAGTTTGTGTTTTCAGACTTCTGTCCTCAAAGTCTTGGGCCACACACCCTCCAAGCTGGACCCCTGGAGACACACATTAGGACTGGGACTACCATCCATGGGAATTCTGCCCATTCCATGGTCCAAAATCATACAAATTAGGAGAAACCTCCAAAGTCCCTGAGGCCATCCCAATAGTGTAGGTCGCCCGGAAAAAAAAGTGCTCTCTGACACCAGCTGATAATCGACCTCCACTCATACCATAGATGGATGTCCCCAGAGAAGAAGATTGAACCAGAAAGGACCGTAGGCCATAATAGGATCCATTGATTTGGGTTACAGGCATGTGTCCTCAAAAGCCTGATTCCAATACGAGCATAGGGGTTTTCCTGAGGCACCCATCAGAACTCATCTCGTCTCCACAAGGAAACCTGTGCATGGGAACCATGTCCAAAGCTTAGGAGAGTACTTCAGGGTCCCGGTGCCACCGCCCCATTCCAAGGCCCTCATGGACACAAAAACACATTAGGACCCATCCTCAGGAAAGTCCATTTCAACTCAGCCACCCCGGTTGCTCCGGCAGAGCCATCAGATCTAAACTGTCTTGTTGCTAGGAGACAATTGGAATGCGTGGCGGGCTTCCCAGGCATCCATCCCCGAACGGTGCTCTGTAGTCATTCCATATGAGATGTCCTGGAGCTGTCCAACAGGTCTCAATGTCCCGCAGAAGGAATCCTTGAAGGGGGCATCCCACAACTCCCAACGTGGGAAAATCTCAATGGCCCCGAGATTCCGCTCCCTTCATGAAGCGGCCGTCATGCACAGAATAGCCAACCTGAGCCAACGTCTGATCCTCGCCCTGACTTCAGATGCATGAGATATTGGTTCAGATCTGCAGGGGGTACCTTCCGTGCCCTCACCCTGAAACCCAAGTCTAGCTTGTCTTCTCAGACTTCCATCCTCACACTCCTGGCCCCGAAGCCCTCTAGTTTGTCAATTCCGGACCCACAATGCAGCACTCTGCCTGCCCTCTAAAAAAAAAAATTATTGCCTCATGAGCTGCCCAGGCACCTTAAATGAGGATAAAGCTACTCAGCACTCGACGTTACCCAAATTATATAGTCTAACCTGGGCACTAATGCACTGTCGAACACAACCTGAGCCCGGACCGCCTGACCAACACCCCGAAAGCTGACCGTACACTGAGCACATAAAACCCGCCATGGCCTTAGGTCATCATCTCTTTCCTACCTCCGTTTTCAGGCTTCAGAACCGAGACCTTATCTCCAATCACTGCCCAGGGGTGAGTGTGATGCAGAAATCAGAACTCCTCCTTACCAATGGCAAGAACCCTTGTGGTTGGCACGTTGTCCAACGTTCAGTGTAGGAGAAACCAGCATTCACCCTGAGGCCCCGCCCATTCTTGCGTGCGACGAGGGCATACATACGCATTGTGACCCTCAGCATGAGTCCTGTCCTCTAGTAAGTCCTCTCAGTGGCTGGACCATTAGATGTCATAATGGGCTTGACATGTTCCTAGGCCCCAATTTTTAACCAGATTTCTGATTGTCCAGTCGCCCCTCCCCAGGGCTCTACTCTGGAATCCCTCATTTGGTGGGACACCTGAGGTTAAAAAAGAAAACAACAACAACAACAACAACAACAACAACAACAACAACAACAAAAACGGACTTCTTCCAGCCCACAGATTGACCCCAAACTCTTTGGACGGGGCCAAACTTCCAGAGAGTAAGACTCGTCCATTTCCCATGAAGTCACCCAGAAATTCCACGACCATGAGTGACACGATATCCAGAGACAAAAACGTGAGCAGGAGCCTCACACTCGCCCTTTTTTCAAATCCCGAAGAGTTCTCCTCATGGTCTGTAGGTCAGTCCTGCCATACCTATGACCCGAAACATAAGCCGAGTTTGTGTTTTCAGACAACTGTCCAAACAGCCCTGGCCTACACAACCTACAGGCTCAGGCCCCTGGAGCCAAACCTGAGGAGTGTACTTGCCCTCTCCAAGGGAATTGTGTGTGCCCATTCAATGGCCACAACCCTTCTAATAGGATAAACCTCCAAAGTCCCTGATCCATCTCAATAGTGGTGGCTTCCCAGGAAAAACAGGGGCAATCTGAGCCCAACTGAGCACCTACCTGCACTCAGACCCACAGACAGATGTCTCCAGAGGTAAAAAAGGAAAGAACAGGCCCCTAGGCACTAATCAGATCCATTGCTTTGGTTTCCAGGCATCACTCCTCAGAGGCCTGGATTTCAAAAGCAGCATATAGCTGTTTCTTGACTCACCCTTCAGAAAACATCTCATCTACACATGGGAAACTTGCACGTTGGAGCTGTGTCAAAGCCTCTGTTTAGGAGAACCCTTTAGGGCCCCAGTGCCACCGCTTCATTCCAAGGTCTCCATAGACACAAAAGCACATTAGGACCCATCCCCAGGGGTGTCCATTTCAACTAAGCGTCCTCGGTTGCTCCCCACAGATCCAGAAGATCTAACCTGTCTTGTTGCTAGGAGACAATTGGAATGCGAGGTGGGCTACCCAGCCATCCATCCTTAGAACCTTGCTCAGAATCATTGGCCTGGGGCGCCTGGGTGGCTCAGTGGGTTGAGCTGCTGCCTTCGGCTCGGGTCATGATCTCGGAGTTCTGGGATCGAGTCCCGCATCGGGCTCTCTGCTCAGCGGGGAGCCTGCTTCCTCCTCTCTCTCTCTGCCTGCCTCTCTGCCTACTTGTGATCTCTCTCTGTCAAACAAATAAATAAAATCTTAAAAAAAAAAAAAAAAAGAATCATTGGCCTGGAGCCAAACAACAGGTCTCAATTGTCCTGCAGAAGATTCTCTGCAGTTTGGAGCTTCTCAGAACTCCCATAGTGGGAAAACTCCCATGGCCTCGTGATGCCCCCCCATTCATGAAGGGGCCATCAGGGACAGATACTCCAACCTGAGCGATCGTCTGATTCTCGCCCTGACTTCAGATGCACGAGATCTCGATTCAGGTCTGTAGATTGTGCCTGCCATGGCCTCACCCAGAAACCTAAGCCTAACTTGTGTTCTCAGACTTTGGTCGTCGAACTACTGGCCCACAAGCCCTCCAGTTTGGCAATCCAGACCTACAATGCAGCACCCTGCCCGCCCTCCAGAAGAAAAACATTGTCCTCTGGGGCTACCCAGTAACCCCAAATGAGGATCAACCTGCACCGACCTTGGCTGTACCCCAAATCCATATGATGACCAGGGCACTAATGCCCTTTCTGACAGAGGCTGAGCCTGGACCCCCTGGCCCCTCCCAGACAGCTGGCCGCACACTGAGCACATCGAGCCGCCGTGGCCTTAGGTCCTCATCTTTTCCCAACCTCGGTTTTCAGGTTTCAGAACCTAGACCTTATCTCCAATCACTGCCCAGGGTTGAAGGTGATGCAGAAATCAGAACTCCTTCCCCATGGCAAGAAACCTTGTGGTTGGCATGTTGTCCAACGTTCAGTGTAGTTGAAACCAGTGTGGCCCAGGAGGCCCCGCCCATGCTCGCCGGCCACATTGGTCACAAACGAACATTGTGACCCTCAGGCTGAGCCCAGTCCTCAAGTAAGGCCACTCAGTGGCTGGATGAAGAGATAGCATATTGGGCTTGCCATGCCCCTAGGCCCCAATTTTTAACCATAGTTCGGGTTGTCCCTTCAGTCTTCCCCACGGCTTTGCTTTGGAATTCCTCTTTTGGTGGGACACCTGAGGTAACAAAACTGAAATGAGTCCTACCATCCCACAGATTGACGAAAAGCAATTGGGAATCGGGCCAAATCCTCAGAGAGGAAGATTTGTCCATGGCCCATGAGGCCTCCCCGACATTCCACGGCCATCGCTGATACAAAATCCAGAGACAAAAGTCTGAGCAAGCGCCTCAGACTCGCACTTTCTTCATATCCTAAAGAGTTCTTCTCATGGTTTGTAGATCGGGCCTGCCATACCTACGTCCCCAAACCTAAGCTGAGTTTGTGCTTTCAGACTTCTGTTCTCAAAGTCTTGGACCACACACCCTCCAGGCTGGGCCCCGGGAGACACACATTAGGACTGTGCCTACTAATCCATGGGAATTCTGCCCATTCCATGGTCCAAAATCATACAAATTAGGAGAAACCTCCAAAGTCCCTGAGGCCATCCCAATAGTGTAGGTCGCCCGGAAAAAAAAGTGCTCTCTGACACCAGCTGATAATCGACCTCCACTCATACCATAGATGGATGTCCCCAGAGAAGAAGATTGAACCAGAAAGGACCCTAGGCCATAATAGGATCCATTGCTTTGGGTTACAGGCATGTGTCCTCAAAAGCCTGATTCCAATACGAGCATAGGGGTTTTCCTGAGGCACCCATCAGAACTCATCTCGTCTCCACAAGGAAACCTGTGCATGGGAGCCATGTCCAAAGCTTAGGAGAGTACTTCAGGGTCCCGGTGCCACCGCCCCATTCCAAGGCCCTCATGGACACAAAAACACATTAGGACCCATCCTCAGGAAAGTCCATTTCAACTCAGCCACCCCGGTTGCTCCGGCAGAGCCATCAGATCTAAACTGTCTTGTTGCTAGGAGACAATTGGAATGCGAGGCGGGCTTCCCAGGCATCCATCCGCGAACGGTGCTCTGGAGTCATTCCATATGGGATGTCCTGGAGCTGTCCAACAGGTCTCAATTGTCCCGCAGAAGGAATCCTTGAAGGGGGCATCCCACAACTCCCAACGTGGGAAAATCTCAATGGACCCGAGATCCCGCTCCCTTCATGAAGCGGCCGTCATGCACAGAATAGCCAACCTGAGCCAACGTCTGATCCTCGCCCTGACTTCAGATGCATGAGATATTGGTTCAGATCTGCAGGGGGTACCTTCCGTGCCCGCACCCTGAAACCCAAGTCTAGCTTGTCTTCTCAGACTTCCGTCCTCACACTCCTGGCCCCGAAGCCCTCTAGTTTGTCAATTCCGGACCCACAATGCAGCACTCTGCCTGCCGTCTAGAAAAAAAAATTATTGCCTCATGAGCTGCCCAGGCACCTTTAATGAGGATAAACCTACACAGGACTCGACGTTACCCAAATTATATAGTCTAACCTGGGCACTAATGCACTGTCGAACACAACCTGAGCCCTGACCTCCTGACCAACACTAAGAAAGCTGACCGCACACTGAGCACATAAAACCCGCCATGGTCTTACGTCATCATCTCTTCCCTACCTCCGTTTTCAGGCTTCAGAACCGAGACCTTATCTCCAATCACTGCCCAGGTGTGAGTATGATGCAGAAATCAGAACTCCTCCTTACCCATGGCAATAACCCTTGTGGTTGGCAAGTTGTCCAATGTTCAGTGTAGGAGAAACCAGCATTCACACTGAGGCCCCGCCCATTCTTGCGTGCGATGAGGGATACATACGCATTGTGACCTTCAGCATGAGTCCTGTCCTCTAGTAAGTGCTCTCAGTGGCTGGACCATTAGATGTCATAATGGGCTTGACATGTCCCTAGACCCCAATTTTTAACCAGATTTCTGACTGTCCAGTCGCCCCTCCCCAGGGCTCTACACTGGAATCCCTCATTTGGTGGGACACCTGAGGTTAAAAAAGAAAACAACAACAACAACAACAAAATAAAAACGGACTTCTTCCAGCCAATAGATTGACCCCAAACTCTTTGGACGGGGCCAAACCACCAGAGAGTAAGACTCGTCCATTTCCCTTGAAGTCACCCAGAAATTCCACGACCATGAGTGACACGATATCCAGAGACAAAAACTTGAGCAGGAGCCTCACACTCGCCCTTTTTTCAAATTCCGAAGAGTTCTCCTCATGGTCTGTAGGTCAGTCCTGCCATACCTATGACCCGAAACATAAGCCGAGTTTGTGTTTTCAGACAACTGTCCAAACAGCCCTGGCCTACACAACCTACAGGCTCAGGCCCCTGGAGCCAACCCTGAGGACTATACTTGCCCTCTCTAAGGGAATTGTGTGTGCCCATTCCAAAGGCCACAACGCTTCTAATAGGATAAACCTCCAAAGTCCCTGATCCATCTCAATAGTGCTGGCTTCCCAGGAAAAACAGGGGCAATCTGAGCCCAACTGAGCACCTACCTGCACTCAGACCCATAGACAGATGTCTCCAGAGGTAAAAAGGAAAGAACAGGCCCCTAGGCACTAATCAGATCCATTTCTTTCGTTTCCAGGCATCTCTCCTCATAGGCTTGGATTTCAAAACAGCATATAGCTGTTTCTTAACTCACCCATCGAAAACATCTCATCTACACATGGGAAACTTGCACGTTGGAGCTGTGTCAAAGCCTCTGTTTAGGAGAACCCTTTAGGGCCCCAGTGCCACCGCTTCATTCCAAGGTCTCCATAGACACAAAAGCACATTAGGACCCATCCCCAGGGGTGTCCATTTCAACTCAGCGTCCTCAGTTGCTCCCCACAGATCCAGGAGATCTAACCTATCTTGTTTCTAGGAGACAATTGGAATGCGAGGTGGGCTTCCCAGCCATCCATCCTTAGAACCCTGATCAGAATCATTGGCTTGGACCCAAACAAAAGGTCTCAATTGTTCTGCAGAAGACTCTCTGCAGTTTGGAGCTTCTCACAACTCCCATCGTGGGAAAACCCCCATGGCCTCGTGATGCCCCCCCATTCATGAAGGGGCCATCAGGGACAGAAACTCCAACCTGAGTGATCGTCTGATCCTCGCCCTGACTTCAGATGCACGAGATCTCGATTCAGGTCTGTAGATTGTGCCTGCCATGGCCTCACCCAGAAACCTAAGCCTAGCTTGTGTTCTCAGACTTTGGTCGTCAGACTACTGGCCCACAAGCCGTCCAGTTTGGCAATCCAGAACTACAATGCAGCACCCTGCCCGCCCTCCAGAAGAAAAACATTGTCCTCTGGGGCTACCCAGTAACCCCAAATGAGGATCAACCTGCACCGACCTTGGCTGTACCCCAAATACATAGGCTGACCAGGGCGCTAATGCCCTTTCTGACACAGGCTGAGCCTGGACCCCTGGCCCCTCCCAGACAGCTGGCCACACAGTGAGCACATCGAGCCGCCGTGGACTTAGGTCCTCATCTTTACCCAACCTCGGTTTTCAGGTTTCAGAACCTAGACCTTATCTCCAATCACTGCCCAGGGTTGAAGGTGATGCAGAAATCAGAACTCCTTCCCCATGGCAAGAAACCTTGTGGTTGGCATGTTGTCCAACGTTCAGTGTAGTTGAAACCAGTGTGGCCCATGAGGCCCCGCCCATGCTCGCCGGCCACATTGGTCACAAACGCACATTGTGACCCTCAGGCTGAGCCCAGTCCTCAAGTAAGGCCACTCAGTGGCTGGATGAAGAGATAGCATATTGGGCTTGCCTTGCCCCTAGGCACCAAGTTTTAACCATAGTTCGGGTTGTCCCTTCACTCTTCCCCACGGCTTTGCTTTGGAATTCCTCTTTGGTGGGACACCTGAGGAAACAAAATTGAAATGAGTCATCCCATCCCACAGATTGACGAAAAGCAATTGGGAATCGGGCCAAATCCTCAGAGAGGAAGATTCGTCCATGGCCCATGAGGCCTCCCCGACATTCCACGGCCATCGCTGATACAAAATCCAGAGACAAAAGCCTGAGCAAGCGCCTCAGACTCGCACTTTCTTCATATCCTGAAGAGTTCTTCTCATGGTTTGTAGATTGGGCCTGCCATACCTACGTCCCCAAACCTAAGCTGAGTTTGTGTTTTCAGACTTCTGTCCTCAAAGTCTTGGGCCACACACCCTCCAAGCTGGACCCCTGGAGACACACATTAGGACTGGGACTACCATCCATGGGAATTCTGCCCATTCCATGGTCCAAAATCATACAAATTAGGAGAAACCTCCAAAGTCCCTGAGGCCATCCCAATAGTGTAGGTCGCCCGGAAAAAAAAGTGCTCTCTGACACCAGCTGATAATCGACCTCCACTCATACCATAGATGGATGTCCCCAGAGAAGAAGATTGAACCAGAAAGGACCGTAGGCCATAATAGGATCCATTGATTTGGGTTACAGGCATGTGTCCTCAAAAGCCTGATTCCAATACGAGCATAGGGGTTTTCCTGAGGCACCTATCAGAACTCATCTCGTCTCCACAAGGAAACCTGTGCATGGGAGCCATGTCCAAAGCTTAGGAGAGTACTTCAGGGTCCCGGTGCCACCGCCCCATTCCAAGGCCCTCATGGACACAAAAACACATTAGGACCCATCCTCAGGAAAGTCCATTTCAACTCAGCCACCCCGGTTGCTCCGGCAGAGCCATCAGAACTAAACTGTCTTGTTGCTAGGAGACAACTGGAATGCGTGGCGGGCTTCACAGGCATCCATCCCCGAACGGTGCTCTGTAGTCATTCCATATGAGATGTCCTGGAGCTGTCCAACAGGTCTCAATGTCCCGCAGAAGGAATCCTTGAAGGGGGCATCCCACAACTCCCAACGTGGGAAAATCTCAATGGCCCCGAGATTCCGCTCCCTTCATGAAGCGGCCGTCATGCACAGAATAGCCAACCTGAGCCAACGTCTGATCCTCGCCCTGACTTCAGATGCATGAGATATTGGTTCAGTTCTGCAGGGGGTACCTTCCGTGCCCTCACCCTGAAACCCAAGTCTAGCTTGTCTTCTCAGACTTCCATCCTCACACTCCTGGCCCCGAAGCCCTCTAGTTTGTCAATTCCGGACCCACAATGCAGCACTCTGCCTGCCCTCTAAAAAAAAGAATTATTGCCTCATGAGCTGCCCAGGCACCTTAAATGAGGATAAACCTACACAGCACTCGAAGTTACCCAAATTATATAGTTTAACCTGGGCACTAATGCACTGTCGAACACAACCTGAGCCCGGACCGCCTGACCAACACCCCGAAAGCTGACCGTACACTGAGCACATAAAACCCGCCATGGCCTTAGGTCATCATCTCTTTCCTACCTCCGTTTTCAGGCTTCAGAACCGAGACCTTATCTCCAATCACTGCACAGGGGTGAGTGTGATGCAGAAATCAGAACTCCTCCTTACCAATGGCAAGAACCCTTGTGGTTGGCACATTGTCCAACATTCAGTGTAGGAGAAACCAGCATTCACCCTGAGGCCCCGCCCATTCTTGTGTGCGATGAGGGCATACATACGCATTGTGACCCTCAGCATGAGTCCTGTCCTCTAGTAAGTCCTCTCAGTGTCTGGACCATTAGATGTCATAATGGGCTTGACATGTCCCTAGGCCCCAATTTTTAACCAGATTTCTGATTGTCCAGTCGCCCCTCCCCAGGGCTCTACTCTGGAATCCCTCATTTGGTGGGACACCTGAGGTTAAAAAAGAAAACAAACAAACAAAAAAAAAAACGGACTTCTTCCAGCCCACAGATTGACCCTAAACTCTTTGGACGGGGCCAAACTTCCAGAGAGTAAGACTCGTCCATTTCCCATGAAGTCACCCAGAAATTCCACGTCCATGAGTGACACGATATCCAGAGACAAAAACTTGAGCAGGAGCCTCACACTCGCCCTTCTTTCAAATCCCGAAGAGTTCTCCTCATGGTCTGTAGGTCAGTCCTGCAATACCTATGACCCGAAACATAAGCCGAGTTTGTGTTTTCAGACAACTGTCCAAACAGCCCTGGCCTACACAACCTACAGGCTCAGGCCCCTGGAGACAAACCTGAGAACTGTACTTGCCCTCTCTAAGGGAATTGTGTGTGCCCATTCCAATGGCCACAACCCTTCTAATAGGATAAACCTCCAAAGTCCATGATCCATCTCAATAGTGGTGGCTTCCCAGGAAAAACATGGGCAATCTGAGCCCAACTGAGCACCTACCTGCACTCATACCCATAGACAGTTGTCCCCAGAGGTAAAAAGGAAAGAACAGGCCCCTAGGCACTAATCAGATCCATTGCTTTGGTTTCCAGGCATCTCTCCTGAGAGGCCTGGATTTCAAAACAGCATCTAGCTGTTTCTTGACTCACCCATCAGAAAACATCTCATCTACACGAAAAACTTGCACGTTGGAGCTGTGTCAAAGCCTCTGTTTAGAAGAATTCTTTAGGGCCCCAGTGCCACCGCTTCATTCCAAGGTCTCCATAGACACAAAAGCACATTACGACCCATCCCCAGGGGTTTCCATTTCAACTAGCCTCCTCGATTGCTTCCCAAAGATCAAGGAGATCTAACCTTTCTTGTTGCTAGGAGACAATTGGAATGCGAGGTGGGCTACCCAGCCATTCATCCTTAGAACCCTGCTCAGAATCATTGGAATGGAGCCAAACAACAGGTCTCAGTTGTCCTGCAGAAGACTCTCTGCAGTTTGGAGCTTCTCACAACTCCCATCGTGGGAAAACCCCCATGGCCTCGTGATGCCCCCCCATTCATGAGGGGCCATCAGGGACAGAAACTCCAACCTGAGCGATCGTCTGATCCTATCCCTGACTTATCCTCATGGTCTGTAGATCAGTCCTGCCATACCTATGACCCGAAACATAAGCCGAGTTTGTGTTTTCAGACAGCTGACCAAACAGCTCTGGCATACACACCCTACAGGCTCAGGGCCCTGGAGCCGAACCTGAGGACTGTACTTGCCCTCTACAAGAGAATTGTATGTGCCCATTCCAATGGCCAAAGCCCTACTAATTGTATAAACCTCCAAAGTCCCTGAGGCCATCCCAATAGTTGTGGCTTCCCAGGACAAACAGGGGCAATCTGAGCCCATCGGAGCACCTACATGCACTCAGACCCATAGACTGATGTCCCCAGAGGTAAAAAGGAACGAACAGGACCCTAGGCACTAATCGGATCCATTGTTTTGGTTTCCAGGCATCTCTCCTCCGAGGCCTGGATTTCAATACCAGCATATGGCTGTTTCTAGACTCACCCATCAGAACAAATCTCATCTACACATGGGAAACATGCACGTTGGAGCTGTTTCAAAGCCTCTGTTTAGGATAATGCTTCAGGGCCCCAGTGCCCCCACTTCATTCCTAGGTCTCCATAGAAACAAAAACATATTAGGACACATCCACAGGAGAGTCCATTTCAACTCAGCCTCCTCGGTTGCTCCCCCACATCCAGCAGATCTAACCTGTCTTGTTGCTTGGAGACAATTGGAATGCGAGGAGGTCTACCCAGCCATCCATCCTTAGAACCCTGCTTGGAATCGTTGGCCTGGAGGCAACCAACAGGTTTCAATTGTCCTGCAGAAGAATCTTTGCAGTTGGGATCTTCTCACAACTCCCATCGTGGGAAAACCCTTATGGCCTCGTGATCCACCCCCCCTTCAAGAAGGGACAGAAAGTCCAACAGGAGCAATCGCCTGTCTTTGCCCTGACTTCAGATGCATGAGATCTCGATTGAGGTCTGTAGATTGTGCCTGCCATATTCTCACCCATAAACATAGGCCTAGTTTGGGTTCTCAGACTTCCGTCCTCAGACTACTAGCCCACAAGCCCTCCAGTTTGGCAAACCAGAACTACAATGCTGCACTCTGCCTGCCCTTCAGAAGAAAAACATTGCCCTCTGGGGCTACCCAGAATCCCCAAATGAGGATCAACTTGCACGCCATTCGGCTCTACCCCAAATATGTAGGCTGACCTGGGCACTATTGCCCTTTCTGACCCAGCCTGAGCCTGGACCTCCTGGCCCCACCCAAACAGCTGGCTGCATACTGAGCACAACAGACCCGCCATGGCCTTGTGTCGTCATCTCTTCTCATCCTCGGTCCAGGCTTCAGAACCTAGACCTGATCTCCAATCACTGCCCTGGTTTGAAAATGATGCATAAAACAGAACTCTTTTCCCATGGCAAGAAACCTTGTGGTTGGCATGTTGTCCAACGTTCAGTGAAGTTGAAACCAGTGTGGCCCATGAGGCCCCGCCCATGCTTGCAGGCCACATTGGTCACAAACACACATTGTGACCCTCAGCCTGAGCTCAGTCCTCAGGTAATGCCTCTGAGTGGCTGGATCCAGAGACGGCCATCGCTGATACAAAATCCAGAGACAAAAGCCTGAGAAAGCCCCTTAGACTCACTCATTCTTCGTATCCTGAAGAGTTCTTCTCATGGTTTGTAGATCGGGCGTGCCATACCTAAGTTCCCAATCCTAAGCTGAGTTTGTGTTTTCAGACTTCTGTCCTTAAAGTCCTGGGCCACACTCCCTCCAGCTGGGGCCCCTGGAGCCACACATTAGGAATGCACCCACCCAATCCTTGGGAATTCTGCCCATTCCATTGTCAAAAATCGTACAAATCTGGAGAACCCTCCAAAGTTCCTGAGGCCATCCATCTAGTGTAGGTCGCCCGGGACAAAAAAAAAAAAAAAAAACGGTTTATACCAGCTGAGCATCTACCTCCACTCATACCAGAGATAGTTGTCCCCAGAGAAGAAGATTGAACCAGACAGGACCTGAGGAATTATCGGATCCATTGCTTTGGTTTACAGGCATGTCTCCTCAAAAGCCTGGATTCCAATACCAGCAGAGGGGATTTCCTGAGGCACATCATTAGAACAAATCTGGTCTCCACAAGGAAACTTGTGCATGGGAGCTATGTCCAAAGCTTAGGAGAATACTTCAGGGCCCCGGTGCCACCGCCCCATTCCAAGGCCCTCATGGACACAAACACACATTAGGACCCATCCTCAGGAATGTCCATTTCAACTCAGCCACCCCAGTTGCTCCCGCAGATCCATTAGATCTAAACTGTCTTGTTGCTAGGAGACAATTGGAATGTGAGGCGGACTTCCCAGACATCCATCTTCGAACGGTGCTCAGGAGTCGTTCCATATGGGATGTCCTGGAGCTGTCCAATAGGTCTCAATGTCCCGCAAAAGGAATCCTTGAAGTGGGCATCCCACATCTCCCAACGTGGAAAAACTCCATGGCCTCGAGATTAGGCCCCCTTCATGAAGGGACGTCATGCACAGAAACTCCAACTGAGCCAACGTCTGATCCTCGCCCTCACTTCAGATGTATGAGATATTGGTTCAGATCTGCAGGGGGTACCTGCCGTGCCCTCACCCTGAATCCGAAGTCTAGCTTGTGTTCTCAGACTTCCGTCCTCTCTCTCCTGGCCCCCAAGCCCTCAAGTTTGGCAATTCCGGACCAACAATGAAGCACTCTGCCTGCCCTCTAGAACAAATATATTGCCTAATGAGCTGCCCAGGCAGCTTAAATGAGGATCAACATACACGGCACTCAAATGTACCCAAATTATATAGTCTAACCTGGGCACGAATGCACTGTCTGACACAACCTGAGCCCGGACCTCCTGACCAACACCCAGACAGCTGACCGCACACTGAGCACATCAGTCCCGCCATGGCCTTAGGTCATCATCTCTTCCCTACCTCAGTTTTCAGGCTTCGGGGCCGAGTCCTTATCTCCAATCCATGTTCAGGGGTGAGTGTGATGCAGAAATCAGAACTCCTCCTTACCCATGGCAAGAAACCTTGTGGTTGGCATGTTGTCCAACGTTCAGTGTAGGAGAAACCAGCATTCACCCTGAGGCCCCGCCCATTCTTGAGTGCGAGGAGAGCATAAACACGCATTGTGACCTCAGCTGATTCCTGTCCTCTAGTAAGTCCTCTCAGTGGCTGGATCATTAGATATCATAATGGGCTTGACATTTCCCTAGGCCCCAATTTTTAACCAGATTTCTGGTTGTCCAGTCGCCCCTCCCCAGGGCTCTACTCTGGAATCCCTCATTTGGTGGGACATCTGAGGTTTAAAAACAAAACAAAACAACAACAACAACAACAATAAAACGGACTTCTTCCATCCCCAGAATGACCCCAAACTCTTTCGACGGGGCCGAAACACCAGAGAGTAAGACTCGTCCCTTTCCCATTGAGTCACCCGGAAATTTCACGACCAAGAGTGACACGATATCCAGAGTCAAAAACTTGAGCAAGAGCCTCACACTCGCCCTCTTTTCATATCACGAAGGCTTCTCCTCATGGTCTGTAGATCAATCCTCCCAAACCTATGACCCGAAACATAAGCCGAGTTTGTGTTTTCAGACAACTGACCAAACAGCTCTGGCCTACACACCCTACAGGCTCAGGCCCCTGGAGCCAAACCTGAGGACTGTACTTGCCCTCTACAAGAGAATTTTATGTGCCCATTCCAATGGCCACAACCCTACTAAAAGTATAAACCAACAAAGTCCCTGAGGCCATCCCAATAGTTGTGGCTTCCCAGGACAAACAGGGGTAATCTGAGCCCATCTGAGCACCTACCTGCACTCAGACCCATAGACTGATGTCCCCAGAGGTAAAAAGGAACGAACAGGCCCCTAGGCACTAATCGGATCCATTGTTTTGGTTTCCAGGCATCTCTCCTCCGAGGCCTGGATTTCAATACCAGCATATGGCTGTTTTTTGACTCACCCATCAGAACAAATCTCATCTACACATGGGAAACATGCACGTTGGAGCTGTTTCAAAGCCTCTGCTGAGGATAATCCTTCAGGGCCCCAGTGCCCCCGCTTCATTCCTAGGTCTCCATAAACACAAAAACATATTAGGACACATCCACAGGAGAGTCCATTTCAACTCAGCCTCCTCGGTTGCCCCCCCACATCCAGCAGACCTAACCTGTCTTGTTGCTTGGAGACCATTGGAATGCGAGGTGGGCTACCCAGCCATCCATCCTTAGAACCCTGCTCTGAATCATTGGCCTGGAGCCAACCAACAGGTCTCAATTGTCCTGCAGAAGAATCTTTGCAGCTGGTAGCTTCTCACAACTCCCATCGTGGGAAAACACCCATGGCCTCGTGATCCAACACCCCCTTCAAGAAGGGGCCATCAGGGACAGAAAGTCCAACATGAGCGATCGTCTGACCTTTGCCCTGACTTCAGATGCACGAGGTCTCGATTGAGGTCTGTAGATTGTGCCTTCCATATCCTCACCCAGAAACCTAGGCCTAGCTTGGGTTCCTAGACTTCCGTCCTCAGACTACTGGCCCACAAGCCCTCCCGTTTGGCAAACCAGAACTACAATGCTGCACTCTGCCTGCCCCCCAGAAGAAAAACCTTGCCCTCTGGGCCTACCCAGAATCCCCAAATGAGGATCAACTTGCACGCCATTCGGCTGTACCCCAAATTTGTAGGCTGACCGGGGCACTATTTCCCTTTCTGACCCAGCCTGAGCCTGGACCTCCTGGCCCCACCCAGACAGCTGGCAGCACACTGAGCACATTATACCCGCCATGGCCTTAGGTCGTCATCTCATCTCAACCTCGGTTTCCAGGCTTCAGAACCTAGACGTGATCTCCAATCACTGCCCTGGTTTGAAAATGATGCATAAATCAGAACTCTTTTCCCATGCAAGAAACCTTGTGGTTGGCATGTTGTCCATCCTTCAGTGTAGTTGAAACCAGTGTGGCCCATGAGGGCCCGCCCATGATTGCGGGCCATATTGGTCACAAACACACATTGTGACCCTCAGCCTGAGCCCAGTCCTCAGGTAAGGCCTCTCAGTGGCTGGATGCAGAAACAGTATATTGGGCTTGCCATGCCCCTAGGCCCCAATTTTTATCCATAGTTCGGGATGTCCCTTCACTCTTCCCCAGAGCTCTGCTTTGGAATTCCTCTTTTGGTGGGACACCTGAGTTAACAAACCTGAAAGTAGTCCTCCCATCCCACAGATTGACGAAAAGCAACTGGGTTCACGCCAAATACACAGAGAGGAAGATTCGTCCACGGCCCATGAGGACTCCCCAACATTCCACGGACATCGCTGATACAAAATCCAGAGACAAAAGCCAGAGCAAGCGCCTCAGACTCGTTCATTCTTCATTTCCTGAAGAGTTCTTCTCATGGTTTGTAGATCGGGCGTGCCTGACCTAAGTCCCCAAACCTAAGCTGAGTTTGCCTTTTCAGTCTTCTGTCCTCAAAGTCCTGGGCCACACTCCCTCCAGCTTGGGCCCCTGGAGCCACACATTAGGACTGCCCCCACCCAATCCATGGGAATTCTGCCCATTCCATTGTCAAAAATCGTTCAAATTAGGAGAACCCTCCAAATTCCCTGAGGCCATCCCTATAGTGTAGGTCGCCCAGGACAAAAAAAAAAAAAAAAAAAAAAAAAAACAAAAAAAACAAAAAAAAACGGTTGATACCAGCTGAGCATCTACCTCCACTCATACCAGAGATGGATATCCCCAGAGAAGAAGATATAACCAGACAGGACCTGAGGCATTATCGGATCCATTGCTTTGGTTTACAGGCATGTCTCCTCAAAAGCCTGGATTCCAATACCAGCAGAGGGGATTTCCTGAGGCACCCATCAGAATAAATCTCGTCTCCACAATGAAATTTGTGCATGGGAGCTATGTCCAAAGCTTAGGAGAATACTTCAGGGCCCCAGTGCCACCGCCCCATTCCAAGGCCCTCATGGACACAAACACACATTAGGACCCATCCTCAAATAAGTCCATTTCAACTCAGCCACCCCGGTTGCTCCCGCAGATCCATTAGATCTAAACTGTCTTGTTGCTAGGAGACAAATGTAATGTGAGGCGGACATCCCAGGCATCCATCCTCGAACGGTGCTCAGGAGTCGTTCCATATGGGATGTCCTGGAGCTGACCAATAGGTCTCAATTGACCTGTAGAAGGAATCCTTGAAGGGGGCATCCCACATCTCCCAACGTGGAAAACCTCCTTGGCCTCGAGATTCCGCTCCCTTCATGAAGGGGCCGTCATGCACAGAAACTCAACCTGAGCCAACGACTGATCCTCGCCCTCACTTCAGATGCATGAGATATTGGTTCAGATCTGCAGGGGGTACCTGCCGTGCCCTCACCTGAATCCGAAGTCTAGCTTGTGTTCTCAGACTGCCGTCCTCACTCTCCTGGACCCCAAGCCCTCAAGTTTGGCAATTTAGGACCAACAATGAAGCACTCTGCCTGCCCTCTAGAAAAAATATATTGCCTAATGAGCAGCCCAGGCAGCTTAAATGAGGATCAACCTACACGGCACTCGAATGTACCCAAATTATATAGTCTAACCTGGGCACGAATGCACTGTCTGACACAACCTGAGCCCGGACCTCCTGACCAACACCCAGACAGCTGACCGCACACTGAGCACATCAGTCCCGCCATGGCCTTAGGTCATCATCTCTTCCCTACCTCAGTTTTCAGGCTTCGGGGCCGAGTCCTTATCTCCCATCCATGTCCAGGGTTGAGTGTGATGCAGAAATCAGAACTCCTCCTTACCCATGGCAAGAAACCTTGTGGTTGGCATGTGTCCAACGTTCAGTGTAGGAGAAAACAGCATTCACCCTGAGCCCCCGCCCATTCTTGAGTGCGACGAGAGCATAAACACTCATTGTGACCTCAGCATGGGTCCTGTTCTCTAGTAAGTCTTCTCAGTGGCTGGACCATTAGATGTCATAATGGGCTTGACATGTCCCTAGGCCCCAATTTTTAACCAGATTTCTGGTTGTCCAGTCGCCCCTCCCCAGGGCTCTACTCTGGAATCCCTCATTTGTTGGGACATCTGAGGTTGAAAAACAAAACAAAACAAAACAACAACAACAACAAAACGGACTTCTTCCATCCCCAGAAAAACCCCAAACTCTTTCGACGGGGCCGAACACCAGAGAGTAAGACTCGACCATTTCCCATTGAGTCACCCAGAAATTTCACGACCATGAGTGACACGATATCCAGAGACAAAAACTTGAGCAAGAGCCTCACACTCGCCCTTTTTTCATATCGCGAAGACTTCTCCTCATGGTCTGTAGATCAGTCCTGTCATACCTATGACCCGAAACATAAGCCGAGTTTGTGTTTTCAGACAACTGTCCAAACAGCTCTGGCCTACACACCCTACAGGCTCAGGGCCATGGAGCCAAACCTGAGGACTGACTTGCCCTCTACAAGAGAATTGTATGTGCCCATTCCAATGGCCAAAGCCCTACTAATAGTATAAACCTCCAAAGTCCCAGAGGCCATCCCAATAGTTGTGGCTTCCTAGGATAAACAGGGGCAATCTGAGCCCATCGGAGCACCTACCTGCACTCAGACCCGTAGACTGATGACCCCAGAGGTTAAAAGGAAAGAACAGGCCCCTAGGCACTATCGGATCCATTGTTTTGGTTTCCAGGCATCTCTCCTCCGAGGCCTGGATTTCAATACCTGCATATGGCTGTTTTTTGACTCACCCATCAGAACAAATCTCATCTACACATGGGAAACATGCACGTTGGAGTTGTTTCAAAGCCTCTGTTTAGGATAATCCTTCAGGGCCCCAGTGCCCCCGCTTCATTCCTAGGTCTCCATAGACACAAAAACATATTAGGACACATCCACAGGAGAGTCCATTTCTACTCAGCCTCCTGGGTTGCTCCCCCACATCCAGTAGATCTAACCTGTCTTGTTGCTTGGAGACCATTGGAATGCGAGGTGGGCTACCCAGCCATCCGTCCTTAGAACCCTGCTCGGAATCGTTGGCCTGGAGCCAACCAACAGGTCTCAATTGTCCTGCAGAAGAATCTTTGCAGCTGGTAGCTTCTCACAACTCCCATCGTGGGAAAACACCCATGGCCTCGTGATCCAACCCCCCCTTCCAGAAGGGGCCATCAGGGACAGAAAGTCCAACATGAGCGATCGTCTGACCTTTGCCCTGACTTCAGATGCACGAGGTCTCGATTGAGGTCTGTAGATTTTGCCTGCCATATCCTCACGCAGAAACCTAGGCCTAGCTTGGGTTCTCAGTCTTCCGTCCTCAGACTACTGGCCCACAAGCCCTCCAGTTTGGCAAACCAGAACTACAATGCTGCACTCTGCCTGCCCCCCAGAAGAAAAACCTTGCCCTCTGGGGCTACCCAGAATCCCCAAATGAGGATCAACTTGCACGCCATTCGGCTGTACCCCAAATATGTAGGCTGACCTGGGCACTATTGCCTTTCTGACCCAGCCTGAGCCTGGACCTCCTGGCCCCACCCAGACAGCTGGCAGCACACTGAGCACATTAGACCTGCCATGGCCTTAGGTCGTCATCTCATCTCAACCTCGGTTTCCAGGCTTCAGAACCTAGACCTGATCTCCAATCACTGCCCTGTTTTGAAAATGATGCAGAAATCAGAACTCCTTCCCCATGGCAAGAAACCTTGTGGTTGGCATGTTGTCCATCCTTCAGTGTAGTTGAAACCATCAGGGCAGAAAGTCCAACCTGAGCGATCGTCTGATCCTTGCCCTGACTTCAGATGCACGAGATCTCTATTGAGGTCTGTAGATTGTGCCTGCCATATCCTCACCCAGAAACCTAGGCCTAGCTTGGGTTCTCAGACTCCGTCCTCAGACTACTGGCCCACAAGCCCTCCAGTTGGGCAATCCAGAACTACAATGCCGCACTCTGCCTGCCCTACAGAAGTAAAACATTGCCCTCATGGCTACCCCGAAACCCCAAATGAGGATCCACCTGCACGCCATTCGGCTGTACCCCAAACATATAGGCTGACATGGGCACTATTTCCCCTTCTGACCCAGCCTGAGCCTGGACCTCCTGGTCCCACCCAGACAGGTGGCCGCACACTGAGCACATCGGTCCCGCCATGGCCTTAGGTCGTCATCTCTTCCCAACTGCGGTTTTCTGGCTCCAGAACCTAGACCTTATCTCCAACCACTGCCCAGGGTTGAAAATGATGCAGAAATCAGAACTCTTTCCCCATGGCAAGAAACCTTATGGTTGGCATGTTGTCCAACGTTCAGTGTAGTTGAAACAAGCGTGGTCCATGAGGCCAAGCCCATGCTTGCGGGCCACATTGGTCATGAACACACATTGTGACCCTCAGCCTGAGCCCAGTCCTCAGGTAAGGCCTCTCAGGGCCTATATGAAGAGACAGCATATTGGGCTTGCCATGCCCCTAGGCCCCAATTTTTAACCATAGTTCGGGGTGTCCCTTCACTCTTCCCCAGGGCTCTGCTTTGGAATTCCTCTTTGGTGGGACACCTGAGGTAACAAACCTGAAAGGAGTCCTCCCATCCCACAGATTGAGAAAAAACAATTGGGATCGGGCCAAATCCACAGAGAGGGAGATTCGTCCATGGCCCATGAGACTTCCCCAACATTCCACGGCCATCGCTGAAACAAAATCCAGAGACAAAAGCCTGAGCAAGCGTCTCAGACTCGCTCATTCGTCATATCCTGAAGAGTTCTTCTCATGGTTTGTAGATCGGGCGTGCCATACCTACGTCCCCATACATAAGCTGGGTTTGTGTTTTCAGTCTTCTGTCCTCAAAGTCCTGGGCCACACTCCCTCCAAGCTGGTGCCCCTGGAGCCACACATTAGGACTGCCCCCACCCAATCCATGGGAATTCTGCCCATTCCATTGTCAAAAATCTTACAAATTAGGAGAAACCTCCAAAGTCCCTGAGGCCATCCCAATAGTGTAGGTCGCCCGGGACAAAAAAGGGCGGTTGATACCGGCTGAGCATCTACCTCAACTCATCTACCTCCACTCATACCAAGAAGATTGAACCAGACAGGACCCGAGGCCATTATTGGATCCATTGCTTTGGTTTACAGGCATGTCTTCTCAAAAGCCTGGATTCCAATACCAGCAGAGGGGATTTCCTGAGGCACCCATCAGAACAAATCTCGTCTCCACAAGGAAACTTGTGCATGGGAGCTATGCCAAAGCTTAGGAGAACACTTCGTGGTCCCGGTGCCACTTCCCCATTCGAAGGCGCTCATGGACACAAACACACGTTAGGACCCATCCTCTGGAAAGTGCATTTCAACTCAGCCACCCCGGTTGCTCCCGTAGATGCATTAGATCTAAACTGTCTTGTTGCTAGGAGACAATTGGAAGGCGAGGCAGACTTCCCAGGCATCCATCCTCGAACGGTGCGCTGGAGTCATTCCATATGGGATGTCCTGGAGCTGTCCAACAGGTCTCAAATGTCCCGCAGAAGGAATCCTTTAAGGGGGCATCCCACATCACCCAACGTGGAAAACTTCCATGGCCTCGAGATTCCGCTCCCTTCATGAAGGGGCCGTCATGCACAGAAACTCCAACCTGAGCCAACGTCGGATCCTCGCCCTGACTTCAGATGCATGAGATATTGGTTCAGATCTGCAGGGGGTACCTGCCGTGCCCTCACCCTGAATCCGAAGTCTAGCTTGTGTTCTCAGACTTCCGTCCTCACTCTCCTGGCCCCGAAGCCCTCAAGTTTGGCAATTCCGGACCGACAATGAAGCACTCTGCCTGCCCTCTAGAAAAAATATATTGCCTAATGAGCAGCCCAGGCAGCTTAAATGAGGATAAACCTACACGGCACTCGAATGTATCCAAATTATATAGACTAACCTGGACACTAATGCACTGTCTGACACAACCTGAGCCCGGACCTGCTGACCAACACCCAGACAGCTGACTGCACGCTGAGCACATCAGACCCGCCATGGCCTTAGGTCATCATCTCTTCCCTACCTCAGTTTTCAGGCTTCAGAACCTAGACCTTATCTCCAATCACTGCCCACGGGTGACTGTGATGCAGAAATCAGAACTCTTCCTGACCCTTGGCAAGAAACCTTGTGGTTGGCATGTTGTCCAATGTTCAGTGTAGGAGAAACCAGCATTCACCCTGAGGCCCCGCCCATTCTTGAGTGCGACGAGAGCATAAACACGCATTGTGACCTCAGCGTGAGTCCTGTCCTCTAGTAAGTCCTCTCAGTGGATGGACCATTAGATGTCATAATGGGCTTGACATGTCCCTAGTCCCCAATTTTTAACCAGATTTCTGGTTGTCCAGTCGCCCCACCACAGGGCTCTCCTCTGGAATCCCTCATTTGGTGGGACATCTGAGGTTGAAAAACAAAATGATACAAATCAACCACAACAAAAGAACGGACTTCTTCCATCCCCAGAATGACCCCAAACTCTTTGGATGGGTCCGAACCCCCAGAGAGTAAGACTCGTCCATTTCCCATGAAGTCACCCGGCAATTTCACGACCATGAGTGACACGATATCCAGAGACAAAAACTTGAGCAAGAGCCTCACACTCGCCCTTTTTTCATATCCCGAAGTGTTCTCCTCATGGTCTGTAGATCAGTCCAGCCATACCTATTACCCAAAACATAAGCCGAGTTTGTGTTTTCAGACAACTTTCCAAACAGCTCTGGCCTACACGCCCTACAGGCTCAGGGTCCTGGAGCCAAACCTGAGAACTGTACTTGCCCTCTCCAAGGGAATTGTATGTGCCCATTCCAATGGCCAAAACCCTACTAGTAGGATAACCTCCAAAGTCCCTGAGGCCATCCCAATAGTTGTGGCTTCCCAGGACAAACAGGGGCAATCTGAGCCCAACTGAGCACCTACCTGCACTCAGACCCGTAGACTGATGTCCCCAGAGGTAAAAAGGAACGAACAGGCCCCTAGGCACTAATCGGATCCATTGCTTTGGTTTCCAGGCATCTCTCCTCAGAGGCCTGGATTTCAATACCAGCATATGGCTGTTTCTTGACTCACCCATCAGAACAAATCTCATCTACACATGGGAAACATGCACGTTGGAGCTGTGTCAAAGCCTCTGTTTAGGAGAACCCTTCAGGGCCCCAGGGCCACCGCTTCATTCCAAGGTCTCCATAGACACAAAAACATATTAGGACACATCCACAGGAGAGTCCATTTCAACTCAGCCTCCTCGGTTGCCCCCACATCCAGCAGATCTAACCTGTCTTGTTGCTTGGAGACAATTGGAATGCGAGGTGGGCTACCCAGCCATCCATCCTTAGAACCCTGCTCGGAATCGTTGGCCTGGAGCCAACCAACAGGTCTCAATTGTCCTGCAGAAGAATCTTTGCAGTTTGGAGCTTCTCACAACTCCCATCGTGAGAAAACCCCCATGTCCTCGTGATCCAACCCCCTTCAAGAAAGGGCCATCAGGGCAGAAAGTCCAACCTGAGCGATCGTCTGATCCTTGCCCTGACTTCAGATGCACGAGATCTCTATTGAGGTCTGTAGATTGTGCCTGCCATATCCTCACCCAGAAACCTAGGCCTAGCTTGGGTTCTCAGACTCCGTCCTCAGACTACTGGCCCACAAGCCCTCCAGTTGGGCAATCCAGAACTACAATGCCGCACTCTGCCTGCCCTACAGAAGTAAATCATTGCCCTCAGGGCTACCCCGATACCCCAAATGAGGATCCACCTGCACGCCATTCGGCTGTACCCCAAACATATAGGCTGACCTGGGCACTATTTCCTCTTCTGACCCAGCCTGAGCCTGGACCTCCTGGTCCCACCCAGACAGCTGGCCGCACACTGAGCACATCGGTCCCGCCATGGCCTTAGGTCGTCATCTCTTCCCAACTGCGGTTTTCTGGCTCCAGAACCTAGACCTTATCTCCAACCACTGCCCAGGATTGAAAATGATGCAGAAATCAGAACTCTTTCCCCATGGAAGAAACCTTATGGTTGGCATTTGTCCAACGTTCAGTGTAGTTGAAACAAGCGTGGCCCCTGAGGCCCAGCCCATGCTTGCGGGCCACATTGGTCACAAACACACATTGTGACCCTCAGCCTGAGCCCAGTCCTAATGTAAGGCCTCTCAGGGCCTATATGAAGAGACAGCATATCGGGCTTGCCATGCCCCTAGGCCCCAATTTTTAACCATAGTTCGGGGTGTCCCTTCACTCTTCCCAAGGGCTCTGCTTTGGAATTCCTCTTTTGGTGGGACACCTGAGCTAACAAACCTGAAAGGAGTCCTCCCATCCCACAGATTGACGAAAAACAATTGGGATCGGGCCAAATCCACAGAGAGGGAGATTCGTCCATGGCCCATGAGACTTCCCCAACATTCCACGGCCATCGCTGAAACAAAATCCAGAGACAAAAGCCTGAGCAAGCGTCTCAGACTCGCTCATTCTTCATATCCTGAAGAGTTCTTCTCATGGTTTGTAGATCGGGCGTGCCATACCTACGTCCCCATACATAAGCTGGGTTTGTGTTTTCAGTCTTCTGTCCTCAAAGTCCTGGGCCACACTCCCTCCATGCTGGTGCCCCTGGAGCCACACATTAGGACTGCCCCCACCCAATCCATGGGAATTCTGCCCATTCCATTGTCAAAAATCGTACAAATTAGGAGAAACCTCCAAAGTCCCTGAGGCCATCCCAATAGTGTAGGTCGCCCGGGACAAAAAAGGGCGGTTGATACCGGCTGAGCATCTACCTCAACTCATCTACCTCCACTCATACCAAGAAGATTGAACCAGACAGGACCCGAGGCCATTATTGGATCCATTGCTTTGGTTTACAGGCATGTCTTCTCAAAAGCCTGGATTCCAATACCAGCAGAGGGGATTTCCTGAGGCACCCATCAGAACAAATCTCGTCTCCACAAGGAAACTTGTGCATGGGAGCTATGCCAAAGCTTAGGAGAACACTTCGTGGTCCCGGTGCCACTTCCCCATTCGAAGGCGCTCATGGACACAAACACACGTTAGGACCCATCCTCTGGAAAGTGCATTTCAACTCAGCCACCCCGGTTGCTCCCGCAGATCCATTAGATCTAAACTGTCTTGTTGCTAGGAGACAATTGGAAGGCGAGGCGGACTTCCCAGGCATCCATCCTCGAACGGTGCGCTGGAGTCATTCCATATGGGATGTCCTGGAGCTGTCCAACAGGTCTCAAATGTCCCGCAGAAGGAATCCTTGAAGTGGGCATCCCACATCTCCCAACGTGGAAAACCTCCATGGCCTCGAGATTCCGCTCCCTTCATGAAGGGGCCGTCATGCACTGAAACTCCAACCTGAGCCAACGTCGGATCCTCGCCCTGACTTCAGATGCATGAGATATTGGTTCAGATCTGCAGGGGGTACCTGCCGTGCCCTCACCCTGAATCCGAAGTCTAGCTTGTGTTCTCAGACTTCCGTCCTCACTCTCCTGGCCCCGAAGCCCTCAAGTTTGGCAATTCCGGACCGACAATGAAGCACTCTGCCTGCCCTCTAGAAAAAATATATTGCCTAATGAGCAGCCCAGGCAGCTTAAATGAGGATAAACCTACACGGCACTCGAATGTATCCAAATTATATAGACTAACCTGGACACTAATGCACTGTCTGACACAACCTGAGCCCGGACCTGCTGACCAACACCCAGACAGCTGACTGCACGCTGAGCACATCAGACCCGCCATGGCCTTAGGTCATCATCTCTTCCCTACCTCAGTTTTCAGGCTTCAGAACCTAGACCTTATCTCCAATCACTGCCCACGGGTGACTGTGATGCAGAAATCAGAACTCTTCCTGACCCATGGCAAGAAACCTTGTGGTTGGCATGTTGTCCAATGTTCAGTGTAGGAGAAACCAGCATTCACCCTGAGGCCCCGAACATTCTTGAGTGCGACGAGAGCATAAACACGCATTGTGACCTCAGCGTGAGTCCTGTCCTCTAGTAAGTCCTCTCAGTGGATGGACCATTAGATGTCATAATGGGCTTGAAATGTCCCTAGTCCCCAATTTTTAACCAGATTTCTGGTTGTCCAGTCGCCCCACCACAGGGCTCTCCTCTGGAATCCCTCACTTGGTGGGACATCTGAGGTTGAAAAACAAAATGATACAAATCAACCACAACAAAAGAACGGACTTCTTCCATCCCCAGAATGACCCCAAACTCTTTGGATGGGTCCGAACCCCCAGAGAGTAAGACTCGTCCATTTCCCATGAAGTCACCCGGCAATTTCACGACCATGAGTGACACGATATCCAGAGACAAAAACTTGAGCAAGAGCCTCACACTCGCCCTTTTTTCATATCCCGAAGTGTTCTCCTCATGGTCTGTAGATCAGTCCAGCCATCCCTATTACCCAAAACATAAGCCGAGTTTGTGTTTTCAGACAACTGTCCAAACAGCTCTGGCCTACACGCCCTACAGGCTCAGGGTCCTGGAGCCAAACCTGAGAACTGTACTTGCCCTCTCCAAGGGAATTGTATGTGCCCATTCCAATGGCCAAAACCCTACTAGTAGGATAACCTCCAAAGTCCCTGAGGCCATCCCAATAGTTGTGGCTTCCCAGGACAAACAGGGGCAATCTGAGCCCAACTGAGCACCTACCTGCACTCAGACCCGTAGACTGATGTCCCCAGAGGTAAAAAGGAACGAACAGGCCCCTAGGCACTAATCCGATCCATTGCTTTGGTTTCCAGGCATCTCTCCTCAGAGGCCTGGATTTCAATACCAGCATATGGCTGTTTCTTGACTCACCCATCAGAACAAATCTCATCTACACATGGGAAACATGCACGTTGGAGCTGTGTCAAAGCCTCTGTTTAGGAGAACCCTTCAGGGCCCCAGGGCCACCGCTTCATTCCAAGGTCTCCATAGACACAAAAACATATTAGGACACATCCACAGGAGAGTCCATTTCAACTCAGCCTCCTCGGTTGCCCCCCACATCCAGCAGATCTAACCTGTCTTGTTGCTTGGAGACAATTGGAATGCGAGGTGGGCTACCCAGCCATCCATCCTTAGAACCCTGCTCGGAATCGTTGGCCTGGAGCCAACCAACAGGTCTCAATTGTCCTGCAGAAGAATCTTTGCAGTTTGGAGCTTCTCACAACTCCCATCGTGCGAAAACCCCCATGTCCTCGTGATCCAACCCCCTTCAAGAACGGGCCATCAGGGCAGAAAGTCCAACCTGAGCGATCGTCTGATCCTTGCCCTGACTTCAGTTGCACGAGATCTCTATTGAGGTCTGTAGATTGTGCCTGCCATATCCTCACCCAGAAACCTAGGCCTAGCTTGGGTTCTCAGCCTCCGTCCTCAGACTACTGGCCCACAAGCCCTCCAGTTGGGCAATCCAGAACTACAATGCCGCACTCTGCCTGCCCTACAGAAGTAAATCATTGCCCTCAGGGCTACCCCGATACCCCAAATGAGGATCCACCTGCACGCCATTCGGCTGTACCCCAAACATATAGGCTGACCTGGGCACTATTTCCTCTTCTGACCCAGCCTGAGCCTGGACCTCCTGGTCCCACCCAGACAGCTGGCCGCACACTGAGCACATCGGTCCCGCCATGGCCTTAGGTCGTCATCTCTTCCCAACTGCGGTTTTCTGGCTCCAGAACCTAGACCTTATCTCCAACCACTGCCCAGGATTGAAAATGATGCAGAAATCAGAACTCTTTCCCCATGGAAGAAACCTTATGGTTGGCATTTGTCCAACGTTCAGTGTAGTTGAAACAAGCGTGGCCCATGAGGCCCAGCCCATGCTTGCGGGCCACATTGGTCACAAACACACATTGTGACCCTCAGCCTGAGCCCAGTCCTAATGTAAGGCCTCTCAGGGCCTATATGAAGAGACAGCATATCGGGCTTGCCATGCCCCTAGGCCCCAATTTTTAACCATAGTTCGGGGTGTCCCTTCACACTTCCCAAGGGCTCTGCTTTGGAATTCCTCTTTTGGTGGGACACCTGAGCTAACAAACCTGAATGGAGTCCTCCCATCCCACAGATTGACGAAAAACAATTGGGATCGGGCCAAATCCACAGAGAGGGAGATTCGTCCATGGCCCATGAGACTTCCCCAACATTCCACGGCCATCGCTGAAACAAAATCCAGAGACAAAAGCCTGAGCAAGTTCCTCAGACTCGCTCATTCTTCATATCCTGAAGAGTTCTTCTCATGGTTTGTAGATCGGGCGTGCCATACCTACGTCCCCATACATAAGCTGGGTTTGTGTTTTCAGTCTTCTGTCCTCAAAGTCCTGGGCCACACTCCCTCCATGCTGGTGCCCCTGGAGCCACACATTAGGACTGCCCCCACCCAATCCATGGGAATTCTGCCCATTCCATTGTCAAAAATCGTACAAATTAGGAGAAACCTCCAAAGTCCCTGAGGCCATCCCAATAGTGTAGGTCGCCCGGGACAAAAAAGGGCGGTTGATACCGGCTGAGCATCTACCTCAACTCATCTACCTCCACTCATACCAAGAAGATTGAACCAGACAGGACCCGAGGCCATTATTGGATCCATTGCTTTGGTTTACAGGCATGTCTTCTCAAAAGCCTGGATTCCAATACCAGCAGAGGGGATTTCCTGAGGCACCCATCAGAACAAATCTCGTCTCCACAAGGAAACTTGTGCATGGGAGCTATGCCAAAGCTTAGGAGAACACTTCGTGGTCCCGGTGCCACTTCCCCATTCGAAGGCGCTCATGGACACAAACACACGTTAGGACCCATCCTCTGGAAAGTGCATTTCAACTCAGCCACCCCGGTTGCTCCCGCAGATCCATTAGATCTAAACTGTCTTGTTGCTAGGAGACAATTGGAAGGCGAGGCGGACTTCCCAGGCATCCATTCTCGAACGGTGCGCTGGAGTCATTCCATATGGGATGTCCTGGAGCTGTCCAACAGGTCTCAAATGTCCCGCAGAAGGAATCCTTGAAGTGGGCATCCCACATCTCCCAACGTGGAAAACCTCCATGGCCTCGAGATTCCGCTCCCTTCATGAAGGGGCCGTCATGCACTGAAACTCCAACCTGAGCCAACGTCGGATCCTCGCCCTGACTTCAGATGCATGAGATATTGGTTCAGATCTGCAGGGAGTACCTGCCGTGCCCTCACCCTGAATCCGAAGTCTAGCTTGTGTTCTCAGACTTCCGTCCTCACTCTCCTGGCCCCGAAGCCCTCAAGTTTGGCAATTCCGGACCGACAATGAAGCACTCTGCCTGCCCTCTAGAAAAAATATATTGCCTAATGAGCAGCCCAGGCAGCTTAAATGAGGATAAACCTACACGGCACTCGAATGTATCCAAATTATATAGACTAACCTGGACACTAATGCACTGTCTGACACAACCTGAGCCCGGACCTGCTGACCAACACCCAGACAGCTGACTGCACGCTGAGCACATCAGACCCGCCATGGCCTTAGGTCATCATCTCTTCCCTACCTCAGTTTTCAGGCTTCAGAACCTAGACCTTATCTCCAATCACTGCCCACGGGTGACTGTGATGCAGAAATCAGAACTCTTCCTGACCCATGGCAAGAAACCTTGTGGTTGGCATGTTGTCCAATGTTCAGTGTAGGAGAAACCAGCATTCACCCTGAGGCCCCGAACATTCTTGAGTGCGACGAGAGCATAAACACGCATTGTGACCTCAGCGTGAGTCCTGTCCTCTAGTAAGTCCTCTCAGTGGATGGACCATTAGATGTCATAATGGGCTTGACATGTCCCTAGTCCCCAATTTTTAACCAGATTTCTGGTTGTCCAGTCGCCCCACCACAGGGCTCTCCTCTGGAATCCCTCACTTGGTGGGACATCTGAGGTTGAAAAACAAAATGATACAAATCAACCACAACAAAAGAACGGACTTCTTCCATCCCCAGAATGACCCCAAACTCTTTGGATGGGTCCGAACCCCCAGAGAGTAAGACTCGTCCATTTCCCATGAAGTCACCCGGCAATTTCACGACCATGAGTGACACGATATCCAGAGACAAAAACTTGAGCAAGAGCCTCACACTCGCCCTTTTTTCATATCCCGAAGTGTTCTCCTCATGGTCTGTAGATCAGTCCAGCCATCCCTATTACCCAAAACATAAGCCGAGTTTGTGTTTTCAGACAACTGTCCAAACAGCTCTGGCCTACACGCCCTACAGGCTCAGGGTCCTGGAGCCAAACCTGAGAACTGTACTTGCCCTCTCCAAGGGAATTGTATGTGCCCATTCCAATGGCCACAACCCTACAAGTAGGATAACCTCCAAAGTCCCTGAGGCCATCCCAATAGTTGTGGCTTCCCAGGACAAACAGGGGCAATCTGAGCCCAACTGAGCACCTACCTGCACTCAGACCCGTAGACTGATGTCCCCAGAGGTAAAAAGGAACGAACAGGCCCCTAGGCACTAATCGGATCCATTGCTTTGGTTTCCAGGCATCTCTCCTCAGAGGCCTGGATTTCAATACCAGCATATGGCTGTTTCTTGACTCACCCATCAGAACAAATCTCATCTACACATGGGAAACATGCACGTTGGAGCTGTGTCAAAGCCTCTGTTTAGGAGAACCCTTCAGGGCCCCAGGGCCACCGCTTCATTCCAAGGTCTCCATAGACACAAAAACATATTAGGACACATCCACAGGAGAGTCCATTTCAACTCAGCCTCCTCGGTTGCCCCCCACATCCAGCAGATCTAACCTGTCTTGTTGCTTGGAGACAATTGGAATGCGAGGTGGGCTACCCAGCCATCCATCCTTAGAACCCTGCTCGGAATCGTTGGCCTGGAGCCAACCAACAAGTCTCAATTGTCCTGCAGAAGAATCTTTGCAGTTTGGAGCTTCTCACAACTCCCATGGTGCGAAAACCCCCATGTCCTCGTGATCCAACCCCCTTCAAGAACGGGCCATCAGGGCAGAAAGTCCAACCTGAGCGATCGTCTGATCCTTGCCCTGACTTCAGATGCACGAGATCTCTATTGAGGTCTGCAGATTGTGCCTGCCATATCCTCACCCAGAAACCTAGGCCTAGCTTGGGTTCTCAGACTCCGTCCTCAGACTACTGACCCACAAGCCCTCCAGTTGGGCAATCCAGAACTACAATGCCACACTCTGCCTGCCCTACAGAAGTAAAACATTGCCCTCAGGGCTACCCCGAAACCCCAAATGAGGATCAACCTGTACGCCATTCGGCTGTACCCCAAACAAATAGGCTGACCTGGGCACTATTTCCCCTTCTGACCTAGCCTGAGCCTGGACCTCCTGGTCCCACCCAGACAGCTGGCCGCACACTGAGCACATCGGTCCCGCATGGCCTTAGGTCGTCATCTCTTCCCAACTGCGGTTTTCTGGCTCCAGAACCTAGACCTTATCTCCAACCACTGCCCAGGGTTGAAAATGATGCAGAAATCAGAACTCTTTCCCCATGGCAAGAAACCTTGTGGTTGGCATGTTGTCCAACGTTCAGTGTAGTTGAAACAAGCTTGGCCCATGAGGCCCAGCCCATGCTTGCGGGCCACATTGGTCACAAACACACATTGTGACCCTCAGCTTGAGCCCAGTCCTCAGGTAAGGCCTCTCAGGGCCTATATGAAGAGACAGCATATTGGGCTTGCCATGCCCCTTGGCCCCAATATTTAACCATAGTTCGGGGTGTCCCTTCACTCTTCCCCAGGGCTCTGCTTTGGAATTCCTCTTTTGGTGGGACACCTGGGGTAACAAACCTGAAAGTAGTCCTCCCATCCCACAGATTGACGAAAAACAATTGGGATCGGGCCAAATCCACAGAGAGGAAGATTCGTCCATGGCCCATGAGACCTTCCCAACATTCCACGGCCATCGCTGAAACAAAATCCAGAGACAAAAGCCTGAGCAAGCGTCTCAGACTCGCTCATTCTTCATATCCTGAAGAATTCTTCTCATGGTTTGTAGATCGGGCGTGCCATACCTACGTCCCCAAACTTAAGCTGAGTTTGTGTTTTCAGTCTTCTGTCCTCAAAGTACTGGGCCACACTCCCTCCAGGCTGGGGCCCCTGGAGCCACACATTAGGACTGCCCCCACCCAATCCATGGGAATTCTGCCCATTCCATTGACAAAAATCGTACAAATTCGGAGAACCCTCCAAAGTCCCTGAGGCCATCCCAATAGTGTAGGTCGACCGGGAAAAAAAAGGGCGGTTGATACCGGCTGAGCATCTACCTCCACTCATCTACCTCCACTCATACCAAGAAGATTGAACCACAGGACCCGAGGCCATTATCGGATCCATTGCTTTGGTTTTCAGGCATGTCTCCTCAAGTGCCTGGATTCCAATACCAGCAGAGGGGATTTCCTGAGGCACCCATCAGAACAAATCTCGTCTCCACAAGGAAACTTGTGCATGGGAGCTATGCCAAAGCTTAGGAGAATACATCAGGGTCCCGGTGCCACCTCCCCATTCCAAGGCCCTCATGGACACAAACACACGTTAGGACCCATCCTCTGGAAAGTGCATTTCAACTCAGCCACCCCGGTTGCTCCCGCAGATCCATTAGATCTAAACTGTCTTGTTGCTAGGAGACAATTGGAAGGCGAGGCCGACTTCCCAGGCATCCAACCTGGAACGGTGCTCTGGAGTCATTCCATATGGGATGTCCTGGAGCTGTCCAACAGGTATCAATTGTCCCGCAGAAGGAATCCTTGAAGGGGGCATCCCACATCTCCCAACGTGGAAAAGCTCCATGGCCTCGAGATTCTGCTCCCTTCATGAAGGGGCCGTCATGCACAGAAACTCCAACCTGAGCCAACGTCGGATCCTCGCCCTGACTTCAGATGCATGAGATATTGGTTCAGATCTGCAGGGGGTACCTGCCGTGCCCTCACCCTGAATCCGAATTCTAGCTTGTGTTCTCAGACTTCCGTCCTCACTCTCCTGGCCCCGAAGCCCTCAAGTTTGGCAATTCCGGACCGACAATGAAGCATTCTGCCTGCCCTCTAGAAAAAATATATTGCCTAATGAGCAGCCCAGGCAGCTTAAATGAGGATAAACCTACACGACACTCGAATGTACCCAAATTATATAGTCTAACCTGGGCACTAATGCACTGTCTGACACAACCTGAGCCCGGACCTGCTGACCAACACCCAGACAGCTGACCGCACGCTGAGCACATCAGACCCGCCATGGCCTTAGGTCATCATCTCTTCCCTACCTCAGTTTTCAGGCTTCAGAACCTAGACCTTATCTCCAATCACTGCCCACGGGTGACTGTGATGCAGAAATCAGAACTCTTCCTGACCCATGGCAAGAAACCTTGTGGTTGGCATGTTGTCCAACGTTCAGTGTAGGAGAAACCAGCATTCACCCTGAGACCCCGCCCATTCTTACGAGCGACGAGAGCATAAACACGCATTGTGACCACAGCGTGAGTCCTGTCCTCTAGTAAGTCCTCTCAGTGGCTGGAACATTAGATGTCATAATGGGCTTGACATGTCCCTAGTCCCCAATTTTTAACTAGATTTCTGGTTGTCCAGTCGCCCCACCCCAAGGCACTACTCTGGAATCCCTCAGTGATGGGATATCTGAGGTTGAAAAACAAAATGAAACAAATCGACAACAACAAAAAAACGGACTTCTTCCATCCCCAGGATGACCCCAAACTATTTGGACGGGACCGAACCCCCAGAGAGTAAGACTCGTCCATTTCCCATGAAGTCACCCGGCAATTACACGACCATGAGTGACACGATATCCAGAGACGAAAACTTGAGCAAGAGCCTCACACTCGCCCTTTTTTCATATCCCGAAGTGTTCTCCTCATGGTCTGTAGATCAGTCCTGAAATACCTATGACCCAAAACATAAGCCGAGTTTGTGTTTTCAGACAACTGTCCAAACAGCTCTGGCCTACACACCCTACAGGCTCAGGGCCCTGGAGCCAAACCTGAGGACTGTACTAGCCCTCTCCAAGGGAATTATATGTGCCCATTCCAATGGCCACAACCCTACTAGTAGGATAACCTCCAAAGTCCCTGAGGCCATCCCAATAGTTGTGGCTTCCCAGGACTAACAGGGGCAATCTGAGCCCATCTGAGCACCTACCTGCACTCAGACCCGTAGACTGATGTCCCCAGAGGTAAAAAGGAACGAACAGGCCCCTAGGCACTAATCGGATCCATTGCTTTGGTTTCCAGGCATCTCTCCTCAGAGGCCTGGATTTCAATACCAGCATATGGCTGTTTCTTGACTCACCCATCAGAACAAATCTCATCTACACATGGGAAACATGCACGTTGGAGCTGTGTCAAAGCCTCTGTTTAGGAGAACCCTTCAGGGCCCCAGGGCCACCGCTTCATTCCAAGGTCTCCATAGACACTAAAACATATTAGGACACATCCACAGGAGAGTCCATTTCAACTCAGCCTCCTCGGTTGCCCCCCACATCCAGCAGATCTAACCTCTCTTGTTGCTTGGAGACAATTGGAATGCGAGGTGGGCTACCCAGCCATCCATCCTTAGAACCCTGCTCGGAATCGTTGGCCTGGAGCCAACCAACAGGTCTCAATTGTCCTGCAGAAGAATCTTTGCAGTTTGGAGCTTCTCATAACTCCCATCGTGGGAAAACCCCCATGTCCTCGTGATCCAACCCCCTTCAAGAAAGGGCCATCAGGGCAGAACGTCCAACATGAGCGATCGTCTGATCCTTGCCCTGACTTCAGATGCACGAGGTCTCGATTGAGGTCTGTAGATTGTGCCTGCCATATCCTCACCCAGAAACCTAGGACTAGCTTGGTTTCTCAGACTCCGTCCTCAGACTACTGGCCCACAAGCCCTCCAGTTGGGCAATCCAGAACTACAATGCCGCACTTTGCCTGCCCTACAGAAGTAAAACATTGCCCTCAGGGCTACCCCGAAATCCCAAATGAGGATCAACCTGCACGCCATTCGGCTGTACCCCAAACATATAGGCTGACCTGGGCACTATTTCCCCTTCTGACCCAGCCTGAGCCTGGACCTCCTGGTCCCACCCAGACAGCTGGCCGCACACAGAGCACATCGGACCCGCCATGGCCTTAGGTCGTCATCTCTTCCCAACTGCGGTTTTCAGGCTCCAGAACCTAGACCTTATCTCCAACCACTGCCCAGGGTTGAAAATGATGCAGAAATCAGAACTCTTTCCCCATGGCAAGAAACCTTGTGGTTGGCATGTTGTCCAACGTTCAGTGTAGTTGAAACAAACGTGGCCCATGAGGCCCAGCCCATGCTTGCGGGCCACATTGGTCACAAACACACATTGTGACCCTCAGCCTGAGCCCAGTCCTCAGGTAAGGCCTCTCAGGGCCTATATGAAGAGACAGCATATTGGGTTTGCCATGCCCCTAGGCCCCAATTTTTAACCATAGTTCGGGTTGTCCCTTCACTCTTCCCCAGGGCTCTGCTTTGGAATTCCTCTTTTGGTGGGACACCTGAGGTAACAAACCTGAATGGAGTCCTCCCATCCCACAGATTGACGAAAAACAATTGGGATCGGGCCAAATCCACAGAGAGGAATATTCGTCCAAGGCCCATGAGACCTCCACAACATTCCACGGCCATCGCTGAAACAAAATCCAGAGACAAAAGCCTGAGCAAGTTCCTCAGACTCGCTCATTCTTCATATCCTGAAGAGTTCTTTTCATGGTTTGTAGATCGGGCGTGCCATACCTACGTCCCCAAACTTAAGCTGAGTTTGTGTTTTCAGTCTTCTGTCCTCAAAGTCCTGGGCCACACTCCCTCCAGGCTGGGGCACCTGGAGCCACACATTAGGACTGCCCCCACCCAATCCATGGGAATTCTGCCCATTCCATTGTCAAACATCGTACAAATTAGGAGAACCCTCCAAAGTCCCTGAGGCCATCCCAATAGTGTAGGTCGACCGGGAAAAAAAAGGGAGGTTGATACCGGCTGAGCATCTACCTCCACTCATCTACCTCCACTCATACCAAGAATATTGAACCACAGGACCCGAGGCCATTATCGGATCCATTGCTTTGGTTTACAGGCATGTCTCCTCAAATGCCTGGATTCCAATACCAGCAGAGGGGATTTCCTGAGGCACCCATCAGAACAAATCTCGTCTCCACAAGGAAACTTGTGCATGGGAGCTATGCCAAAGCTTAGGAGAATACATCAGGGTCCCGGTGCCACCTCCCCATTCCAAGGCCCTCATGGACACAAACACACGTTAGGACCCATCCTCTGGAAAGTGCATTTCAACTCAGCCACCCGGGTTGCTCCCGCAGATCCATTAGATCTAAACTGTCTTGTTGCTAGGAGACAATTGGAAGGCGAGGCGGACTTCCCAGGCATCCATCCTGGAACGGTGCTCTGGAGTCATTCCATATTGGATGTCCTGGAGCTGTCCAACAGGTATCAATTGTCCCGCAGAAGGAATCCTTGAAGGGGGCATCCCACATCTCCCAACGTGGAAAAGCTCCATGGCCTCGAGATTCCGCTCCCTTCATGAAGGGGCCGTCATGCACAGAAACTCCAACCTGAGCCAACGTCGGATCCTCGCCCTGACTTCAGATGCATGAGATATTGGTTCAGATCTGCAGGGGGTACCTGCCGTGCCCTCACCCTGAATCCGAAGTCTAGCTTGTGTTCTCAGACTTCCGTCCTCACTCTCCTGGCCCCGAAGCCCTCAAGTTTGGCAATTCCGGACCGACAATGAAGCACTCTGCCTGCCCTCTAGAAAAAATATATTGCCTAATGAGCAGCCCAGGCAGCTTAAATGAGGATAAACCTACACGACACTCGAATGTACCCAAATTATATAGTCTAACCTGGGCACTAATGCACTGTCTGACACAACCTGAGCCCGGACCTGCTGACCAACACCCAGACAGCTGACCGCACGCTGAGCACATCAGACCCGCCATGGCCTTAGGTCATCATCTCTTCCCTACTCAGTTTTCAGGCTTCAGAATCTAGACCTTATCTCCAATCACTGCCCACGGGTGACTGTGATGCAGAAATCAGAACTCTTCCTGACCCATGGCAAGAAACCTTGTGGTTGGCATGTTGTCCAACGTTCAGTGTAGGAGAAACCAGCATTCACCCTGAGGCCCCGCCCATTCTTGCGTGCGAAGAGAGCATAAACACGCATTGTGACCTCAGCGTGAGTCCTGTCCTCTAGTAAGTCCTCTCAGTGGCTGGACCATTAGATGTCATAATGGGCTTGACATGTCCCTAGTCCCCAATTTTAAACCAGATTTCTGGTTGTCCAGTCGCCCCACCCCAGGGCTCTACTCTGGAATCCCTCTTTTGGTGGGACATCTGAGGTTGAAAAACAAAATGAAACAAATCGACAACAACAACAAAAAAACGGACTTCTTCCATCCCCAGAATGACCCCAAACTCTTTGGACGGGACCGAACCCCCAGAGAGTAAGACTCGTCCATTTCCCATGAAGTCACCCGGCAATTTCACGACCATGAGTGACACGATATCCAGAGACAAAAACTTGAGCAAGAGCCTCACACTCGCCCTTTTTTCATATCTTGAAGTGTTCTCCTAATGGTCTGTAGATCAGTCCTGCCATACCTATGACCCAAAACATAAGCCGAGTTTGTGTTTTCAGACAACTGTCCAAACAGCTCTGGCCTACACACCCTACAGGCTCAGGGCCCTGGAGCCAAACCTGAGGACTGTACTTGCCCTCTCCAAGGGAATTGTATGTGCCCATTCCAATGGCCACAACCCTACTAGTAGGATAACCTCCAAAGTCCCTGAGGCCATCCCAATAGTTGTGGCTTCCCAGGACAAACAGGGGCAATCTGAGCCCATCTGAACACCTACCAGCACTCAGACCCGTAGACTGATGTCCCCAGAGGTAAAAAGGAACGAACAGGCCCCTAGGCACTAATCCGATCCATTGCTTTGGTTTCCAGGCATCTCTCCTCAGAGGCCTGGATTTCAATACCAGCATATGGCTGTTTCTTGACTCACCCATCAGAACAAATCTCATCTACACATGGGAAACATGCACGTTGGAGCTGTGTCAAAGCCTCTGTTTAGGAGAACCCTTCAGGGCCCCAGGGCCACCGCTTCATTCCAAGGTCTCCATAGACACAAAAACATATTAGGACACATCCACAGGAGAGTCCATTTCAACTCAGCCTCCTCGGTTGCCCCCCACATCCAGCAGATCTAACCTCTCTTGTTGCTTGGAGACAATTGGAATGCGAGGTGGGCTACCCAGCCATCCATCCTTAGAACCCTGCTCGGAATCGTTGGCCTGGAGCCAACCAACAGGTCTCAATTGTCCTGCAGAAGAATCTTTGCAGTTTGGAGCTTCTCATAACTCCCATCGTGGGAAAACCCCCATGTCCTCGTGATCCAACCCCCTTCAAGAAAGGGCCATCAGGGCAGAAAGTCCAACATGAGCGATCGTCTGATCCTTGCCCTGACTTCAGATGCACGAGATCTCGATTGAGGTCTGTAGATTGTGCCTGCCATATCCTCACCCAGAAACCTAGGACTAGCTTGGTTTCTCAGACTCCGTCCTCAGACTACTGGCCCACAAGCCCTCCAGTTGGGCAATCCAGAACTACAATGCCGCACTTTGCCTGCCCTACAGAAGTAAAACATTGCCCTCAGGGCTAGCCCGAAATCCCAAATGAGGATCAACCTGCACGCCATTTGGCTGTACCCCAAACATATAGGCTGACCTGGGCACTATTTCCCCTTCTGACCCAGCCTGAGCCTGGACCTCCTGGTCCCACCCAGACAGCTGGCCGCACACTGAGCACATCGGACCCGCCATGGCCTTAGGTCGTCATCTCTTCCCAACTGCGGTTTTCAGGCTCCAGAACCTAGACCTTATCTCCAACCACTGCCCAGGGTTGAAAATGATGCAGAAATAAGAACTCTTTCCCCATGGCAAGAAACCTTGTGGTTGGCATGTTGTCCAACGTTCAGTGTAGTTGAAACAAGCGTGGCCCATGAGGCCCAGCCCATGCTTGCGGGCCACATTGGTCACAAACACACATTGTGACCCTCAGCCTGAGCCCAGTCCTCAGGTAAGGCCTCTCAGGGCCTATATGAAGAGACAGCATATTGGGCTTGCCATGCCCCTAGGCCCCAATTTTTAACCATAGTTCGGGTTGTCCCTTCACTCTTCCCCAGGGCTCTGCTTTGGAATTCCTCTTTTGGTGGGACACCTGAGGTAACAAACCTGAAAGGAGTCCTCCCATCCCACAGATTGACGAAAAACAATTGGGATCGGGCCAAATCCACAGAGAGGAATATTCGTCCAAGGCCCATGAGACCTCCACAACATTCCACGGCCATCGCTGAAACAAAATCCAGAGACAAAAGCCTGAGCAAGCTCCTCAGACTCGCTCATTCTTCATATCCTGAAGAGTTCTTTTCATGGTTTGTAGATCGGGCGAGCCATACCTACGTCCCCAAACTTAAGCTGAGTTTGTGTTTTCAGTCTTCTGTCCTCAAAGTCCTGGGCCACACTCCCTCCAGGCTGGGGCACCTGGAGCCACACATTAGGACTGCCCCCACCCAATCCATGGGAATTCTGCCCATTCCATTGTCAAACATTGTACAAATTAGGAGAACCCTCCAAAGTCCCTGAGGCCATCCCAATAGTGTAGGTCGACCGGGAAAAAAAAGGGCGGTTGATACCGGCTGAGCATCTACCTCCACTCATCTACCTCCACTCATACCAAGAATATTGAACCACAGGACCCGAGGCCATTATCGGATCCATTGCTTTGGTTTACAGGCATGTCTCCTCAAATGCCTGGATTCCAATACCAGCAGAGGGGATTTCCTGAGGCACCCATCAGAACAAATCTCGTCTCCACAAGGAAACTTGTGCATGGGAGCTATGCCAAAGCTTAGGAGAATACATCAGGGTCCCGGTGCCACCTCCCCATTCCAAGGCCCTCATGGACACAAACACACGTTAGGACCCATCCTCTGGAAAGTGCATTTCAACTCAGCCACCCGGGTTGCTCCCGCAGATCCATTAGATCTAAACTGTCTTGTTGCTAGGAGACAATTGGAAGGCGAGGCGGACTTCCCAGGCATCCATCCTGGAACGGTGCTCTGGAGTCATTCCATATTGGATGTCCTGGAGCTGTCCAACAGGTATCAATTGTCCCGCAGAAGGAATCCTTGAAGGGGGCATCCCACATCTCCCAACGTGGAAAAGCTCCATGGCCTCGAGATTCCGCTCCCTTCATGAAGGGGCCGTCATGCACAGAAACTCCAACCTGAGCCAACGTCGGATCCTCGCCCTGACTTCAGATGCATGAGATATTGGTTCAGATCTGCAGGGGGTACCTGCCGTGCCCTCACCCTGAATCCGAAGTCTAGCTTGTGTTCTCAGACTTCCGTCCTCACTCTCCTGGCCCCGAAGCCCTCAAGTTTGGCAATTCCGGACCGACAATGAAGCACTCTGCCTGCCCTCTAGAAAAAATATATTGCCTAATGAGCAGCCCAGGCAGCTTAAATGAGGATAAACCTACACGACACTCGAATGTACCCAAATTATATAGTCTAACCTGGGCACTAATGCACTGTCTGACACAACCTGAGCCCGGACCTGCTGACCAACACCCAGACAGCTGACCGCACGCTGAGCACATCAGACCCGCCATGGCCTTTGGTCATCATCTCTTCCCTACTCAGTTTTCAGGCTTCAGAATCTAGACCTTATCTCCAATCACTGCCCATGGGTGACTGTGATGCAGAAATCAGAACTCTTCCTGACCCATGGCAAGAAACCTTGTGGTTGGCATGTTGTCCAACGTTCAGTGTAGGAGAAACCAGCATTCACCCTGAGGCCCCGCCCATTCTTGCGTGCGACGAGAGCATAAACACGCATTGTGACCTCAGCGTGAGTCCTGTCCTCTAGTAAGTCCTCTCAGTGGCTGGAACATTAGATGTCATAATGGGCTTGACATGTCCCTAGTCCCCAATTTTTAACCAGATTTCTGGTTGTCCAGTCGCCCCACCCCAGGGCTCTACTCTGGAATCCCTCTTTTGGTGGGACATCTGAGGTTGAAAAACAAAATGAAACAAATCGACAACAACAACAAAAAAACGGACTTCTTCCATCCCCAGAATGACCCCAAACTCTTTGGACGGGCCCGAACCCCCAGAGAGTAAGACTCGTCCATTTCCCATGAAGTCACCCGGCAATTTCACGACCATGAGTGACACGATATCCAGAGACAAAAACTTGAGCAAGAGCCTCACACTCGCCCTTTTTTCATATCTTGAAGTGTTCTCCTAATGGTCTGTAGATCAGTCCTGCCATACCTATGACCCAAAACATAAGCCGAGTTTGTGTTTTCAGACAACTGTCCAAACAGCTCTGGCCTACACACCCTACAGGCTCAGGGCCCTGGAGCCAAACCTGAGGACTGTACTTGCCCTCTCCAAGGGAATTGTATGTGCCCATTCCAATGGCCACAACCCTACTAGTAGGATAACCTCCAAAGTCCCTGAGGCCATCCCAATAGTTGTGGCTTCCCAGGACAAACAGGGGCAATCTGAGCCCATCTGAACACCTACCAGCACTCAGACCCGTAGACTGATGTCCCCTGAGGTAAAAAGGAACGAACAGGCCCCTAGGCACTAATCGGATCCATTGCTTTGGTTTCCAGGCATCACTCCTCAGAGGCCTGGATTTCAATACCAGCATATGGCTGTTTCTTGACTCACCCATCAGAACAAATCTCATCTACACATGGGAAACATGCACGTTGGAGCTGTGTGAAAGCCTCTGTTTAGGAGAACCCTTCAGGGCCCCAGGGCCACCGCTTCATTCCAAGGTCTCCATAGACACAAAAACATATTAGGACACATCCACAGGAGAGTCCATTTCAACTCAGCCTCCTCGGTTGCCCCCCACATCCAGCAGATCTAACCTGTCTTGTTGCTTGGAGACCATTGGAATGCGAGGTGGGCTACCCAGGCATCCATCCTTAGAACCCTGCTTGGAATCGTTGGCCTGGAGCCAACCAACAGGTCTCAATTTTCCTGCAGAAGAATCTTTGCAGTTTGGAGCTTCTCACAACTCCCATCGTGGGAAAACCCCCATGTCCTCGTGATCCAACCCCCTTCAAGAAAGGGCCATCAGGGCAGAAAGTCCAACATGAGCGATCGTCTGATCCTTGCCCTGACTTCAGATGCACGAGATCTCGATTGAGGTCTGTAGATTGTGCCTGCCATATCCTCACCCAGAAACCTAGGACTAGCTTGGGTTTTCAGACTCCGTCCTCAGACTACTGGCCCACAAGCCGTCCAGTTGGGCAATCCAGAACTACAATGCTGCACTCTGCCTGCCCTACAGAAGTAAAACATTGCCCTCAGGGCTACCCCGAAACCGCAAATGAGGATCAACCTGCACGCCATTCGGCTGTACCCCAAACATATAGGCTGACCTGGGCACTATTTCCCCTTCTGACCCAGCCTGAGCCTGGACCTCCTGGTCCCACCCAGACAGCTGGCCGCACACTGAGCACATCGGACCCGCCATGGCCTTAGGTCGTCATCTCTTCCCAACTGCGGTTTTCAGGCTCCAGAACCTAGACCTTATCTCCAACCACTGCCCAGGGTTGAAATTGATGCAGAAATAAGAACTCTTTCCCCATGGCAAGAAACCTTGTGGTTGGCATGTTGTCCAACGTTCAGTGTAGTTGAAACAAGCGTGGCCCATGAGGCCCAGCCCATGCTTGCGGGCCACATTGGTCACAAACACACATTGTGACCCTCAGCCTGAGCCCAGTCCTCAGGTAAGGCCTCTCAGGGCCTATATGAAGAGACAGCATATTGGGCTTGCCATGCCCCTAGGCCCCAATTTTTAACCATAGTTCGGGTTGTCCCTTCACTCTTCCCCAGGGCTCTGCTTTGGAATTCCTCTTTTGGTGGGACACCTGAGGTAACAAACCTGAAAGGAGTCCTCCCATCCCACAGATTGACGAAAAACAATTGGGATCGGGCCAAATCCACAGAGAGGAATATTCGTCCAAGGCCCATGAGACCTCCACAACATTCCACGGCCATCGCTGAAACAAAATCCAGAGACAAAAGCCTGAGCAAGCTCCACAGACTCGCTCATTCTTCATATCCTGAAGAGTTCTTTTCATGGTTTGTAGATCGGGCGAGCCATACCTACGTCCCCAAACTTAAGCTGAGTTTGTGTTTTCAGTCTTCTGTCCTCAAAGTCCTGGGCCACACTCCCTCCAGGCTGGGGCACCTGGAGCCACACATTAGGACTGCCCCCACCCAATCCATGGGAATTCTGCCCATTCCATTGTCAAACATTGTACAAATTAGGAGAACCCTCCAAAGTCCCTGAGGCCATCCCAATAGTGTAGGTCGACCGGGAAAAAAAAGGGCGGTTGATACCGGCTGAGCATCTACCTCCACTCATCTACCTCCACTCATACCAAGAATATTGAACCACAGGACCCGAGGCCATTATCGGATCCATTGCTTTGGTTTACAGGCATGTCTCCTCAAATGCCTGGATTCCAATACCAGCAGAGGGGATTTCCTGAGGCACCCATCAGAACAAATCTCGTCTCCACAAGGAAACTTGTGCATGGGAGCTATGCCAAAGCTTAGGAGAATACATCAGGGTCCCGGTGCCACCTCCCCATTCCAAGGCCCTCATGGACACAAACACACGTTAGGACCCATCCTCTGGAAAGTGCATTTCAACTCAGCCACCCGGGTTGCTCCCGCAGATCCATTAGATCTAAACTGTCTTGTTGCTAGGAGACAATTGGAAGGCGAGGCGGACTTCCCAGGCATCCATCCTGGAACGGTGCTCTGGAGTCATTCCATATTGGATGTCCTGGAGCTGTCCAACAGGTATCAATTGTCCCGCAGAAGGAATCCTTGAAGGGGGCATCCCACATCTCCCAACGTGGAAAAGCTCCATGGCCTCGAGATTCCGCTCCCTTCATGAAGGGGCCGTCATGCACAGAAACTCCAACCTGAGCCAACGTCGGATCCTCGCCCTGACTTCAGATGCATGAGATATTGGTTCAGATCTGCAGGGGGTACCTGCCGTGCCCTCACCCTGAATCCGAAGTCTAGCTTGTGTTCTCAGACTTCCGTCCTCACTCTCCTGGCCCCGAAGCCCTCAAGTTTGGCAATTCCGGACCGACAATGAAGCACTCTGCCTGCCCTCTAGAAAAAATATATTGCCTAATGAGCAGCCCAGGCAGCTTAAATGAGGATAAACCTACACGACACTCGAATGTACCCAAATTATATAGTCTAACCTGGGCACTAATGCACTGTCTGACACAACCTGAGCCCGGACCTGCTGACCAACACCCAGACAGCTGACCGCACGCTGAGCACATCAGACCCGCCATGGCCTTCGGTCATCATCTCTTCCCTACTCAGTTTTCAGGCTTCAGAATCTAGACCTTATCTCCAATCACTGCCCACGGGTGACTGTGATGCAGAAATCAGAACTCTTCCTGACCCATGGCAAGAAACCTTGTGGTTGGCATGTTGTCCAACGTTCAGTGTAGGAGAAACCAGCATTCACCCTGAGGCCCCGCCCATTCTTGCGTGCGACGAGAGCATAAACACGCATTGTGACCTCAGCGTGAGTCCTGTCCTCTAGTAAGTCCTCTCAGTGGCTGGACCATTAGATGTCATAATGGGCTTGACATGTCCCTAGTCCCCAATTTTAAACCAGATTTCTGGTTGTCCAGTCGCCCCACCCCAGGGCTCTACTCTGGAATCCCTCTTTTGGTGGGACATCTGAGGTTGAAAAACAAAATGAAACAAATCGACAACAACAACAAAAAAACGGACTTCTTCCATCCCCAGAATGACCCCAAACTCTTTGGACGGGACCGAACCCCCAGAGAGTAAGACTCGTCCATTTCCCATGAAGTCACCCGGCAATTTCACGACCATGAGTGACACGATATCCAGAGACAAAAACTTGAGCAAGAGCCTCACACTCGCCCTTTTTTCATATCTTGAAGTGTTCTCCTAATGGTCTGTAGATCAGTCCTGCCATACCTATGACCCAAAACATAAGCCGAGTTTGTGTTTTCAGACAACTGTCCAAACAGCTCTGGCCTACACACCCTACAGGCTCAGGGCCCTGGAGCCAAACCTGAGGACTGTACTTGCCCTCTCCAAGGGAATTGTATGTGCCCATTCCAATGGCCACAACCCTACTAGTAGGATAACCTCCAAAGTCCCTGAGGCCATCCCAATAGTTGTGGCTTCCCAGGACAAACAGGGGCAATCTGAGCCCATCTGAACACCTACCAGCACTCAGACCCGTAGACTGATGTCCCCTGAGGTAAAAAGGAACGAACAGGCCCCTAGGCACTAATCGGATCCATTGCTTTGGTTTCCAGGCATCACTCCTCAGAGGCCTGGATTTCAATACCAGCATATGGCTGTTTCTTGACTCACCCATCAGAACAAATCTCATCTACACATGGGAAACATGCACGTTGGAGCTGTGTCAAAGCCTCTGTTTAGGAGAACCCTTCAGGGCCCCAGGGCCACCGCTTCATTCCAAGGTCTCCATAGACACAAAAACATATTAGGACACATCCACAGGAGAGTCCATTTCAACTCAGCCTCCTCGGTTGCCCCCCACATCCAGCAGATCTAACCTGTCTTGTTGCTTGGAGACCATAGGAATGCGAGGTGGGCTACCCAGGCATCCATCCTTAGAACCCTGCTTGGAATCGTTGGCCTGGAGCCAACCAACAGGTCTCAATTGTCCTGCAGAAGAATCTATGCAGTTTGGAGCTTCTCACAACTCCCATCGTGGGAAAACCCCCATGTCCTCGTGATCCAACCCCCTTCAAGAAAGGGCCATCAGGGCAGAAAGTCCAAACTGAGCGATCGTCTGATCCTTGCCCTGACTTCAGATGCACGAGATCTCTATTGAGGTCTGTATATTGTGCCTGCCATATCCTCACCCAGAAACCTAGGCCTAGCTTGGGTTTTCAGACTCCGTCCTCAGACTACTGGCCCACAAGCCGTCCAGTTGGGCAATCCAGAACTACAATGCCGCACTCTGCCTGCCCTACAGAAGTAAAACATTGCCCTCAGGGCTACCCCGAAACCGCAAATGAGGATCAACCTACACGCCATTCGGCTGTACCCCAAACATATAGGCTGACCTGGGCACTATTTCCCCTTCTGACCCAGCCTGAGCCTGGACCTCCTGGTCCCACCCAGACAGCTGGCCGCACACTGAGCACATTGGACCCGCCATGGCCTTAGGTCGTCATCTCTTCCCAACTGCGGTTTTCAGGCTCCAGAACCTAGACCTTATCTCCAACCACTGCCCAGGGTTGAAAATGATGCAGAAATAAGAACTCTTTCCCCATGGCAAGAAACCTTGTGGTTGGCATGTTGTCCAACGTTCAGTGTAGTTGAAACAAGCGTGGCCCATGAGGCCCAGCCCATGCTTGCGGGCCACATTGGTCACAAACACACATTGTGACCCTCAGCCTGAGCCCAGTCCTCAGGTAAGGCCTCTCAGGGCCTATATGAAGAGACAGCATATTGGGCTTGCCATGCCCCTAGGCCCCAATTTTTAACCATAGTTCGGGTTGTCCCTTCACTCTTCCCCAGGGCTCTGCTTTGGAATTCCTCTTTTGGTGGGACACCTGAGGTAACAAACCTGAAAGGAGTCCTCCCATCCCACAGATTGACGAAAAACAATTGGGATCGGGCCAAATCCACAGAAAGGAAGATTCGTCCATGGCCCATGAGACCTCCCCAACATTCCACGGCCATCGCTGAAACAAAATCCAGAGATAAAAGCCTGAGCAAGCGCCTCAGACTCGCTCATTCTTCATATCCTGAAGAGTTCTTCTCATGGTTTGTAGATCGGGCGTGCCATACCTACGTCCCCAAACTTAAGCTGAGTTTGTGTTTTCAGTCTTCTGTCCTCAAAGTCCTGGGCCATACTCCCTCCAGGATGGGGCCCCTGGAGCCACACATTAGAACTGCCCCCACCCAATCCATGGGATTTCTGCCCATTCCATTGTCAAAAATCGTACAAATTAGGAGAACCCTCCACAGTCCCTGAGGCCATCCCAATAGTGTAGGTCGCCCGGGACAAAAAAGGGCGATTGATTACGGCTGAGCATCTACCTCCACTCATCTACCTCCACTCATACCAAGAAGATTGAACCAGACAGGACCCGAGGCCATTATCAGATCCATTGCTTTGGTTTACAGGCATGTCTCCTCAAAAGCCTGGATTCCAATACCAGCAGAGGGGATTTCCTGAGGCACCCATCAGAACAAATCTCGTCTCCACAAGGAAACTTGTGCATGGGAGCTATGCCAAAGCTTAGGAGAATACTTCAGGGTCCCGGTGCTACCTCCCCATTCCAAGGCCCTCATGGACACAAACACACGTTAGGACCCATCCTCTGGAATGTGCATTTCAACTCAGCCACCCCGGTTGCTCCCGCAGATCCATTAGATCTAAACTGTCTTGTTGCTAGGCGACAATTGGAAGTCGAGGCAGACTTCCCAGGCATCCATCCTGGAACGGTGCTCTGGAGTCATTCCATATGGGATGTCCTGGAGCTGTCCAACAGGTCTCAATTGTCCCGCAGAAGGAATCCTTGAAGGGGGCATCCCACATCTCCCAACGTGGAAAACCTCCATGGCCTCGAGATTCCGCTCCCTTCATGAAGGGGCCGTCATGCACAGAAATTCCAACCTAAGCCAACGTGGGATCCTCGCCCTGACTTCAGATGCATGAGATATTGGTTCAGATCTGCAGGGGGTACCTGCCGTGCCCTCACCATGAATCCGAGGTCTAGCTTGTGTTCTCAGACTTCCGTCCTCACTCTCCTGGCCCCGAAGCCCTCAAGTTTGGCAATTCCGGACCGACAGTGAAGCACTCTGCCTGCCATCTAGAAAATATATATTGTCTAATGAGCAGCCCAGGCAGCTTAAATGAGGATAAACCTACACGGCACTCGAATGTACCCAACTTATATAGTCTATCCTGGGCACTAATGCACTGTCTGACACAACCTGAGCCCGGACCTGCTGACCAACACCCAGACAGCTGACCGCACGCTGAGCACATCAGAACCGCCATGGCCTTAGGTCATCATCTCTTCCCTACCTCAGTTTTCAGGCTTCAGAACCTAGACCTTATCTCCAATCACTGCCCACGGGTGACTGTGATGCAGAAATCAGAACTCTTTCTGACCCATGGCAAGAAACCTTGTGGTTGGCATGTTGTCCAACGTTCAGTGTAGGAGAATCCAGCATTCACCCTGAGGCCCCGCCCATTGTTGCGTGCGACGAGAGCATAAACACGCATTGTGACCTCAACGTGAGTCCTCTACTCTAGTAAGTCCTCTCAATGGCTGGACCATTAGATGTCATAATGGGCTTGACATGTCCCTAGTCCCCAATTTTTAACCAGATTTCTGGTTGTCCAGTCGCCCCACCCCAGGGCTTTACTCTGGAATCCCTCATTTGGTGGGACATCTGAGGTTGAAAAACAAAATGAAACAAATCGACAACAACAAAAAACCGGTCTTCTTCCATCCCCAGAATGACCCCAAACTCTTTGGACGGGACCGAACCCCCAGAGAGTAAGACTCGTCCATGTCCCATGAAGTCACCCGGCAATTTCACGACCATGAGTGACACGATATCCAGAGACAAAAATTTGAGCAAGAGCCTCACACTCGCCCTTTTTTCATATCCCGAAGTGTTCTCTTCATGGTCTGTAGATCAGTCCTGCCATACCTATGACCCAAAACATAAGCCGAGTTTGTGTTTTCAGACAACTGTCCAAACAGCTCTGGCCTACACACCCTACAGGCTCAGGGCCCTGGAGCCAAACCTGAGGACTGTACTTGCCCTCTCCAAGGGAATTGTATGTGCCCATTCCAATGGCCACAACCCTACTAGTAGGATAACCTCCAAAGTCCCTGAGGCCATCCCAATAGTTGTGGCTTCCCAGGACAAACAGGGGCAATCTGAGCCCATCTGAGCACCTACCTGCACTCAGACCCGTAGACTGATATCCCCAGAGGTAAAAAGGAATAAACAGGCCCCTAGGCACTAATCGGATCCATTGCTTTGGTTTCCAGGCATCTCTCCTCAGAGGCCTGGATTTCAATACCAGCATATGGCTGTTTCTTGACTCACCCATCAGAACAAATCTCATCTACACATGGGAAACATGCACGTTGGAGCTGTGTCAAAGCCTAGGTTTAGGAGAACCCTTCAGGGCCCCAGGGCCACCGCTTCATTCCATGGTCTCCATAGACACAAAAACATATTAGGACACATCCCCAAGAGGGTGCATTTCAACTCAGCCTCCTCAGTTGCCCCCCACATTCAGCAGATCTAACCTGTCTTGTTGCTTGGAGACAATTGGAATGCGAGGTGGGCTACCCAGCCATCCATCCTTAGAACCCTGCTCGGAATCGTTGGCCTGGAGCCAACCAACAGGTCTCAATTGTCCTGCAGAAGAATCTTTGCAGTTTGGAGCTTCTCACAATTCCCATCGTGGGAAAACCCCCATGTCCTCGTGATCCAACCCCCTTCAAGAACGGGCCATCAGGGCAGAAAGTCCAACCTGAGCGATCGTCTGATCCTTGCCCTGACTTCAGATGCACGAGATCTCGATTGAGGTCGGTAGATTGTGCCTGCCATATACTCACCCAGAAACCTAGGCCTAACTTGGTTTCTCAGACTCCGTCCTCAGACTACTGGCCCACAAGCCCTCCAGTTGGGCAATCCAGAACTACAATGCCGCACTCTGCCTGCCCTACAGAAGTAAAACATTGCCCTCAGTGCTACCCCGAAACCGCAAATGAGGATCAACCTGCACGCCATTCGGCTGTACCCCAAACATATAGGCTGACCTGGGCACTATTTCCCCTTCTGACCCAGCCTGAGCCTGGACCTCCTGGTCCCACCCAGACAGCTGGCCGCACACTGAGCACATCGGACCCGCCATGGCCTTAGGTCGTCATCTCTTCCCAACTGCGGTTTTCAGGCTCCAGAACCTAGACCTTATCTCCAACCACTGCCAGGTTTGAAAATGATGCAGTAATCAGAACTCTTTCCACATGGCAGGAAACCTTGTGGTTGGCATGTTGTCCAACGTTCAGTGTAGTTGAAACAAGCGTGGCCCATGAGGCCCAGCCCATGCTTGCGGGCCACATTGGTCACAAACACACATTGTGACCCTCAGCCTGAGCCCAGTCCTCAGGTAAGGCCTCTCAGGGCCTATATGAAGAGACAGCATATTGGGCTTGCCATGCCCCTAGGCCCCAATTTTTAACCATAGTTCGGGTTGTCCCTTCACTCTTCCCCAGGGCTCTGCTTTGGAATTCCTCTTTTGGTGGGACACCTGAGGTAACAAACCTGAAAGGAGTCCTCCCATCCCACAGATTGACGAAAAACAATTGGGATCGGGCCAAATCCACAGAGAGGAATATTCGTCCAAGGCCCATGAGACCTCCACAACATTCCACGGCCATCGCTGAAACAAAATCCAGAGACAAAAGCCTGAGCAAGCTCCTCAGACTCGCTCATTCTTCATATCCTGAAGAGTTCTTCTCATGGTTTGTAGATCGGGCGTGCCATACCTACGTCCCCAAACTTAAGCTGAGTTTGTGTTTTCAGTCTTCTGTCCTCAAAGTCCTGGGCCACACTTTCTCCAGGCTGGGGCCCCTGGAGCCACACATTAGGACTGCCCCCACCCAATCCATGGGAATTCTGCCCATTCCATTGTCAAACATCGTACAAATTAGGAGAACCCTCCAAAGTCCCTGAGGCCATCCCAATAGTGTAGGTCGCCCGGGACAAAAAAGGTCGGTTGATTACGGCTGAGCATCTACCTCCACTCATCTACCTCCACTCATACCAAGAAGATTGAACCAGACAGGACCCGAGGCCATTATTGAATCCATTGCTTTGGTTTTCAGGCATGTCTCCTCAAAAGCCTGGATTCCAATACCAGCAGAGGGGATTTCCTGAGGCACCCATCAGAACAAATCTCGTCTCCACAAGGAAACTTGTGCATGGTAGCTAAGCCAAAGCTTAGGAGAATACTTCAGGGTCCCGGTGCCACCTCCCCATTCCAAGGCCCTCAAGGACACAAATACACGTTAGGACCCATCCTCTGGAAAGTGCATTTCAACTCAGCCACCCCGGTTCCTCCCTCAGATCCATTAGATCTAAACTGTCTTGTTGCTAGGAGACAATTGGAAGGCGAGGCGGACTTCCCAGGCATCCATCCTGGAACGGTGCTCTGGAGTCATTCCATATGGGATGTCCTGGAGCTGTCCAACAGGTCTCAATTGTCCCGCAGAAGGAATCCTTGAAGGGGGCATCCCACATCTCCCAACGTGGAAAACCTCCATGGCCTCGAGATTCCGCTCCCTTCATGAAGGGGCCGTCATGCACAGAAACTCCAACCTGAGCCAACGTCGAATCCTCGCCCTGACTTCAGATGCATGAGATATTGGTTCAGATCTGCAGGGGGTACCTGCCGTGCCCTCACCCTGAATCCGAAGTCTAGCTTGTGTTTTCAGAGTTCCGGCCTTACTCTCCTGGCCCCGAAGCCCTCAAGTTTGGCAATTCCGGACCGACAATGAAGCATTCTGCCTGCCCTCTAGAAAAAATATATTGCCTAATGAGCAGCCCAGGCAGCTTAAATGAGGATAAGCCTACACGGCACTGGAATGTACCCAAATTATATAGTCTAACCTGGGCACTAATGCACTGTCTGACACAACCTGAGCCCGGACCTGCTGACCAACACCCAGACAGCTGACCACAGGCTGAGCACATTAGACCCGCCATGGCCTTAGGTCATCATCTCTTCGCTACCTCAGTTTTCAGGCTTCAGAACCTAGACCTTATCTCCAATCACTGCCCACGGGTGACTGTGATGCAGAAATCAGAACTCTTCCTGACCCATGGCAAGAAACCTTGTGGTTGGCATGTTGTCCAACGTTCAGTGTAGGAGAAACCAGCATTCACCCTGAGGCCCCGCCCATTCTTGGGTGCGACGAGAGCATAAACACACATTGTGACCTCAGCTTGTGTCCTGTCCTCTAGTAAGTCCTCTCAGTGGCTGGACCATTAGATGTCATAATGGGCTTGACATGTCCCTAGTCCCCAATTTTTAACCAGATTTCTGGTTGTCCAGTCGCCCCACCCCAGGGCTCTACTCTGGAATCCCTCATTTGGTGGGACATCTGAGGTTGAAAACAAAATGAAACAAATCGACAACAACAACAAAAAAACGGACTTCTTCCATCCCCAGAATGACCCCAAACTCTTTGGACGGGCCCGAACCCCCAGAGAGTAAGACTCGTCCATTTCCCATGAAGTCACCCGGCAATTTCACGACCATGAGTGACACGATATCCAGAGACAAAAACTTGAGCAAGAGCCTCACACTCGCCCTTTTTTCATATCACGTAGTGTTCTCCTCATGGTCTGTAGATCAGTCCTGCCATACCTATGACCCAAAACATAAGCCGAGTTTGTGTTTTCAGACAACTGTCCAAACAGCTCTGGCCTACACACCCTACAGGCTCAGGGCCCTGGAGCCAAACCTGAGGACTGTACTTGCCCTCTCCAAGGGAATTGTATGTGCCCATTCCAATGGCCACAACCCTACTAGTAGGATAACCTCCAAAGTCCCTGAGGCCATCCCAATAGTTGTGGCTTCCCAGGACAAACAGGGGCAATCTGAGCCCATCTGAGCACCTACCTGCACTCAGACCCGTAGACTGATGTCCCCAGAGGTAAAAAGGAACGAACAGGCCCCTAGGCACTAATCGGATCCATTGCTTTGGTTTCCAGGCATCTCTCCTCAGAGGCCTGGATTTCAATACCAGCATATGGCTGTTTCTTGACTCAACCATAAGGACAAATCTCATCTACACATGGGAAACATGCACGTTGGAGCTGTGTCAAAGCCTCTGTTTAGGAGAACCCTTCAGGGCCCCAGGGCCACCGCTTCATTCCAAGGTCTCCATAGACACAAAAACATATTAGGACACATCCCCAGGAGAGTCCATTTCAACTCAGCCTCCTCGGTTGCCCCCCACATCCAGCAGATCTAAATTGTCTTGTTGCTTGGAGACAATTGGAATGCGAGGTGGGCTACCCAGCCATCCATCCTTAGAACCCTGCTCGGAATCGTTGGCCTGGAGCCAACCAACAGGTCTCAATTGTCCTGCAGAAGAATCTTTGCAGTTTGGAGCTTCTCACAACTCCCATCGTGCGAAAACCCCCATGTCCTCGTGATCCAACCCCCTTCAAGAAAGGGCCATCAGGGCAGAAAGTCCAACCTGAGCGATCGTCTGATCCTTGCCCTGACTTCAGATGCACGAGATCTCGATTGAGGTCTGTATATTGTGCCTGCCATATCCTCACCCAGAAACCTAGGCCTAGCTTGGGTTTTCAGACTCCGTCCTCAGACTACTGGCCCACAAGCCGTCCAGTTGGGCAATCCAGAACTACAATGCCGCACTCTGCCTGGCCTACAGAAGTAAAACATTGCCCTCAGGGCTACCCCGAAACCGCAAATGAGGATCAACCTGCACGCCATTCGGCTTACCCCAAACATATAGGCTGACCTGGGCACTATTTCCCCTTCTGACCCAGCCTGAGCCTGGAACTCCTGGTCCCACCCAAACAGCTGGCCGCACACTGAGCACATCGGACCCGCCATGGCCTTAGGTCGTCATCTCTTCCCAACTGCGGTTTTCAGGCTCCAGAACCTAGACCTTATCTCCAACCACTGCCCAGGGTTGAAAATGATGCTGAAATCAGAACTCTTTCCCCATGGCAAAAAACCATGTGGTTGGCATGTTGTCCAATGTTCAGTGTAGTTGAAACAAGCGTGGCCCATGAGGCCCAGCCCATGCTTGCGGGCCACATTGGTCACAAACACACATTGTGACCCTTAGCCTGAGCCCAGTCCTCAGGTAAGGCCTCTCAGGGCCTATATGAAGAGACAGCATATTGGGCTTGCCATGCCCCTAGGCCCCAATTTTTAACCATAGTTCGGTGTGTCCCTTCACTCTTCCCCAGGGCTCTGCTTTAGAATTCCTCTTTTGGTGGGACACCTGAGGTAACAAACCTGAAAGGTGTCCTCCCATCCCACAGATTGACGAAAAACAATTGGGATCTGGCCAAATCCACAGAGAGGAAGATTCGTCCATGGCCCATGAGACCTCCCCAACATTCCACGGCCATCGCAGAAACAAAATCCAGAGAAAAAAGCCTGAGCAAGCGCCTCAGACTCCCTCATTCTTCATATCCTGAAGAGTTCTTCTCATGGTTTGTAGATCGGGCGTGCCATACCTACGTCCCCAAACTTAAGCTGAGTTTGTGTTTTCAGTCTTCTGTCCTCAAAGTCCTGGGCCACACTCCCTCCAGGCTGGGGCCCCTGGAGCCACACATTAGGACTGCCCCCACCCAATCCATGCAATTCTGCCCATTCCATTGTCAAAAATCGTACAAATTAGGAGAACCCTCCAAAGTCCCCGAGGCCATCCCAATAGTGTAGGTCGCCCGGGACAAAAAATGGGTGGTTGATACCGGCTGAGCATCTACCTCCACTCATCTACCTCCACTCATACCAAGGAGATTGAACCAGACAGGACCCGAGGCCATTATCGAATCCATTGCTTTAGTTTACAGGCATGTCTCCTCAAAAGCCTGGATTCCAATACCAGCAGAGGGGATTTCCTGAGGCACTCATCAGAACAAATCTCGTCTCCACAAGGAAACTTGTGCATGGGAGCTAAGCCAAAGCTTAATAGAATACTTCAGGGTCCCGGTGCCACCTCCCCATTCCAAGGTCCTCATGGACACAAATACACGTTAGGACCCATCCTCTGGAAAGTGCATTTCAACTCAGCCACCCCTGTTGCTCCCGCAGATCCATTAGATCTAAACTGTCTTGTTGCTAGGAGACAATTGGAAGGCGAGGCGGACTTCCCAGGCATTCATCCTGGAACAGTGCTCTGGAGTCATTCCATATGGGATGTCCTGGAGCTGTACAACAGGTCTCAATTGTCCCGCAGAAGGAATTCTTGAAGGGGGCATCCCACATCTCCCAACGTGGAAAACCTCCATGGCCTCGAGATTCCGCTCCCTTCATGAAGGGGCCGTCATGCACAGAAACTCCAACCTGAGCCAACGTCGGATCCTCGCCCTGACTTCAGATGCATGAGATATTGGTTCAGATCTGCAGGGGGTACCTGCCGTGCCCTCACCCTGAATCCGAAGTCTAGCTTGTGTTCTCAGACTTCCGTCCTCACTCTCTTGGCCCCGAAGCCCTCAAGTTTGGCAATACCGGACCGACAATGAAGCACTCTGCCTGCCCTCTAGAAAAAATATATTGCCTAATGAGCAGCCCAGGCAGCTTAAATGAAGATAAACCTGCACGGCACTCGAAAGTACCCAAATTATATAGTCTAACCTGGGCACTAATGCACTGTCTGACACAACCTGAGCCCGGACCTGCTGACCAACACCCAGACAGCTGACCGCACGCTGAGCACATCAGAACCGCCATGGCCTTAGGTCATCATCTCTTCGCTACCTCAGTTTTCAGGCTTCAGAACCTAGACCTTATCTCCAATCACTGCCCACGGGTGACTGTGATGCAGAAATCAGAACTCTTCCTGACCCATGGCAAGAAACTTTGTGGTTGGCATGTTGTCCAACGTTCAGTGTAGGAGAAACCAGCATTCACCCTGAGGCCCCGCCAATTCTTGAGTGCGACGAGAGCATAAACACGCATTGTGACCTCAGCGTGAGTCCTGTCCTCTAGTAAGTCCTCTCAGTGGCTGGACCATTAGATGTCATAATGGGCTTGACATGTCCCTAGTCCCCAATTTTTAACCAGATTTCTGGTTGTCCAGTCGCCCCACCCCAGGGCTCTACTCTGGAATCCCTCATTTGGTGGGACATCTGAGGTTGAAAAACAAAATGAAACAAATCGACAACAACAACAAAAAAACGGACTTCTTCCATCCCCAGAATGACCCCAAACTCTTTGGACGGGACCGAACCCCCAGAGAGTAAGACTCGTCCATTTCCCATGATGTCACCCGGCAATTTCTCGACCATGAGTGACACGATATCCAGAGACAAAAACTTGAGCAAGAGCCTCACACTCGCCCTTTTTTCATATCCCGAAGTGTTCTCCTCAGGGTCTGTAGATCAGTCCTGCCATACCTATGACCCAAAACATAAGCCGAGTTTGTGTTTTCAGACAACTGTCCAAACAGCTCTGGCCTACACACCCTACAGGCTCAGGGCCCTGGAGCCAAACCTGAGGACTGTACTTGCCCTCTCCAAGGGAATTGTATGTGCCCATTCCAATGGCCACAACCCTACTAGTAGGATAACCTCCAAAGTCCCTGAGGCCATCCCAATAGTTGTGGCTTCCCAGGACAAACAGGGGCAATCTGAGCCCATCTGAGCACCTACCTGCACTCAGACCCGTAGACTGATGTCCCCAGAGGTAAAAAGGAACGAACAGGCCCCTAGGCACTAATCCGATCCATTGCTTTGGTTTCCAGGCATCTCTCCTCAGAGGCCTGGATTTCAATACCAGCTTATGGCTGTTTCTTGACTCACCCATCAGAACAAATCTCATCTACACATGGGAAACATGCACGTTGGAGCTGTGTCAAAGCCTCTGTTTAGGAGAACCCTTCAGGGCCCCAGGGCCACCGCTTCATTCCAAGGTCTCCATAGACACAAAAACATATTAGGACACATCCCCAGGAGAGTCCATTTCAACTCAGCCTCCTCGGTGGCCCCCCACATCCAGCAGATCTAAATTGTCTGGTGTTTGGAGACAATTGGAATGCGAGGTGGGCTACCCAGCCATCCATCCTTAGAACCCTGCTCGGAATCGTTGGCCTGGAGCCAACCAACAGGTCTCAATTGTCCTGCAGAAGAATCTTTGCAGTTTGGAGCTTCTCACAACTCCCATCGTGGGAAAACGCCCATGTCCTCGTGATCCAACCCCCTTCAAGAAAGGGCCATCAGGGCAGAAAGTCCAACCTGAGCGATCGTCTGATCCTTGCCCTGACTTCAGATGCATGAGATCTCTATTGAGGTCTGTAGATTGTGCCTGCCAAATCCTCACCCAGAAACCTAGGCTTAGCTTGGGTTCTCAGACTCCGTCCTCAGACTACTGGCCCAAAGGCCCTCCATTTTGGCAATCCAGAACTACAATGCCGCACTCTGCCTGCCCTACAGAAGTAAAATATTGCCCTCAGGGCTACCCCGAATCCCCAAATGGGGATCAACCTGCACGCCATTCGGCTGTACCCCAAACATATAGGCTGACCTGGGCACTATTTCCCCTTCTGACCCAGCCTGAGCCTGGACCTCCTGGTCCCACCCAGACAGCTGGCCGCACACTGAGCACATCGGACCCGCCATGGCCTTAGATCCTCATCTCTTGCAACTGCGGTTTTCAGGCTCCAGAAACTAGACCTTATCTCCAACCACTGCCCAGGTTTGAAAATGATGCTGAAATCAGAACTCTTTCCCCATGGCAAGAAACCTTGTGGTTGGCATGTTGTCCAATGTTCAGTGTAGTTGAAACAAGCGTGGCCCATGAGGCCCAGCCCATGCTTACGGGCCACATTGGTCACAAACACACATTGTGACACTCAGCCTGAGCCCAGTCCTCAGGTAAGGCCTCTCAGGGCCTATATGAAGAGACAGCATATTGGGCTTGCCATGCCCCTAGGCCCCAATTTTTAACCATAGTTCGGGTTGTCCCTTCACTCTTCCCCAGGGCTCTGCTTTGGAATTCCTCTTTTGGTGGGACACCTGAGGTAACAAACCTGAAAGGAGTCCTCCCATCCCACAGATTGACGAAAACCAATTGGGATCGGGCCAAATCCACAGAGAGGAAGATTCGTCCATGGCCCATGAGACCTCCCCAACATTCCACGGCCATCGCAGTTACAAAATCCAGAGAAAAAAGCCTGAGCAAGCGCCTCAGACTCGCTCATTCTTCATATTATGAAGAGTTCTTCTCATGGTTTGTAGATCGGGCGTGCCATACCTACTTCCCCAAACTTAAGCTGAGTTTGTGTTTTCAGTCTTCTGTCCTCACAGTCCTGGGCCACACTCCCTCCAGGCTAGGGCCCCTGGAGCCACACATTAGGACTGCCCCCACCCAATCCATGGGAATTCTGCCCATTCCATTGTCAAAAATCGTACAAATTAGGAGAACCCTCCAAAGTCCCTGAGGCCAACCCAATAGTGTAGGTCGCCCGGGACAAAAAATGGGCGGTTGATACCGGCTGAGCATTTACCTCGACTCATCTACCTCCACTCATCTACCTCCACTCATACAAAGGAGATTGAACCAGACAGGACCCGAGGCCATTATCGAATCCATTGCTTTGGTTTACAGGCATGTCTCCTCAAAAGCCTGGATTCCAATACCACCAGAGGCGATTTCCTGAGTCACTCATCAGAACAAATCTCGTCTCCACAAGGAAACTTGTGCATGGGAGCTAAGCCAAAGTTTAGGAGAATACTTCAGGGTCCCGGTGCCACCTCTCCATTCCAAGGCCCTCATGGACACAAATACACGTTAGGACCCATCCTCTGGAAAATGCATTTCAACTCAGCCACCCCGGTTGCTCCCGCAGATCCATTAGATCTAAACTGTCTTGTTCCTAGGAGACAATTGGAAGGCGAGGCGGACTTCCCAGGCATCCATCCTGGAACGGTGCTCTGGAGTCATTCCATATGGGATGTCCTGGAGCTGTCCAACAGGTCTCAATTGTCCCGCAGAAGGAATCCTTGAGGGGGGCATCCCACATCTCCCAACGTGGAAAACCTCCATTGCCTCGAGATTCCGCTCCCTTCATAAAGGGGCCGTCATGCACAGAAACTCCAACCTGAGCCAACGTCGGATCCTCGCCCTGACTTCAGATGCATGAGATATTGGTTCAGATCTGCAGGGGTTACCTGCCGTGCCCTCACCCTGAATCCGAAGTCTAGCTTGTGTTCTCAGACTTCCGTCCTCACTCTCCTGGCCCCGAAGCCCTCAAGTTTGGCAATACCGGACCGACAATGAAGCACTCTGCCTGCCCTCTAGAAAAAATATATTGCCTAATGAGCAGCCCAGGCAGCTTAAATGAAGATAAACCTACACGGCACTCGAAAGTACCCAAATTATATAGTCTAACCTGGGCACTAATGCACTGTCTGACACAACCTGAGCCCGGACCTGCTGACCAACACCCAGACAGCTGACCGCACGCTGAGCACATCAGAACCGCCATGGCCTTAGGTCATCATCTCTTCGCTACCTCAGTTTTCAGGCTTCAGAACCTAGACCTTATCTCCAATCACTGCCCACGGGTGACTGTGATGCAGAAATCAGAACTCTTCCTGACCCATGGCAAGAAACTTTGTGGTTGGCATGTTGTCCAACGTTCAGTGTAGGAGAAACCAGCATTCACCCTGAGGCCCCGCCAATTCTTGAGTGCGACGAGAGCATAAACACGCATTGTGACCTCAGCGTGAGTCCTGTCCTCTAGTAAGTCCTCTCAGTGGCTGGACCATTAGATGTCATAATGGGCTTGACATGTCCCTAGTCCCCAATTTTTAACCAGATTTCTGGTTGTCCAGTCGCCCCACCCCAGGGCTCTACTCTGGAATCCCTCATTTGGTGGGACATCTGAGGTTGAAAAACAAAATGAAACAAATCGACAACAACAACAAAAAAACGGACTTCTTCCATCCCCAGAATGACCCCAAACTCTTTGGACGGGACCGAACCCCCAGAGAGTAAGACTCGTCCATTTCCCATGATGTCACCCGGCAATTTCTCGACCATGAGTGACACGATATCCAGAGACAAAAACTTGAGCAAGAGCCTCACACTCGCCCTTTTTTCATATCCCGAAGTGTTCTCCTCAGGGTCTGTAGATCAGTCCTGCCATACCTATGACCCAAAACATAAGCCGAGTTTGTGTTTTCAGACAACTGTCCAAACAGCTCTGGCCTACACACCCTACAGGCTCAGGGCCCTGGAGCCAAACCTGAGGACTGTACTTGCCCTCTCCAAGGGAATTGTATGTGCCCATTCCAATGGCCACAACCCTACTAGTAGGATAACCTCCAAAGTCCCTGAGGCCATCCCAATAGTTGTGGCTTCCCAGGACAAACAGGGGCAATCTGAGCCCATCTGAGCACCTACCTGCACTCAGACCCGTAGACTGATGTCCCCAGAGGTAAAAAGGAACGAACAGGCCCCTAGGCACTAATCCGATCCATTGCTTTGGTTTCCAGGCATCTCTCCTCAGAGGCCTGGATTTCAATACCAGCTTATGGCTGTTTCTTGACTCACCCATCAGAACAAATCTCATCTACACATGGGAAACATGCACGTTGGAGCTGTGTCAAAGCCTCTGTTTAGGAGAACCCTTCAGGGCCCCAGGGCCACCGCTTCATTCCAAGGTCTCCATAGACACAAAAACATATTAGGACACATCCCCAGGAGAGTCCATTTCAACTCAGCCTCCTCGGTGGCCCCCCACATCCAGCAGATCTAAATTGTCTGGTGTTTGGAGACAATTGGAATGCGAGGTGGGCTACCCAGCCATCCATCCTTAGAACCCTGCTCGGAATCGTTGGCCTGGAGCCAACCAACAGGTCTCAATTGTCCTGCAGAAGAATCTTTGCAGTTTGGAGCTTCTCACAACTCCCATCGTGGGAAAACGCCCATGTCCTCGTGATCCAACCCCCTTCAAGAAAGGGCCATCAGGGCAGAAAGTCCAACCTGAGCGATCGTCTGATCCTTGCCCTGACTTCAGATGCATGAGATCTCTATTGAGGTCTGTAGATTGTGCCTGCCAAATCCTCACCCAGAAACCTAGGCTTAGCTTGGGTTCTCAGACTCCGTCCTCAGACTACTGGCCCAAAGGCCCTCCATTTTGGCAATCCAGAACTACAATGCCGCACTCTGCCTGCCCTACAGAAGTAAAATATTGCCCTCAGGGCTACCCCGAATCCCCAAATGGGGATCAACCTGCACGCCATTCGGCTGTACCCCAAACATATAGGCTGACCTGGGCACTATTTCCCCTTCTGACCCAGCCTGAGCCTGGACCTCCTGGTCCCACCCAGACAGCTGGCCGCACACTGAGCACATCGGACCCGCCATGGCCTTAGATCCTCATCTCTTGCAACTGCGGTTTTCAGGCTCCAGAAACTAGACCTTATCTCCAACCACTGCCCAGGTTTGAAAATGATGCTGAAATCAGAACTCTTTCCCCATGGCAAGAAACCTTGTGGTTGGCATGTTGTCCAATGTTCAGTGTAGTTGAAACAAGCGTGGCCCATGAGGCCCAGCCAATGCTTACGGGCCACATTGGTCACAAACACACATTGTGACACTCAGCCTGAGCCCAGTCCTCAGGTAAGGCCTCTCAGGGCCTATATGAAGAGACAGCATATTGGGCTTGCCATGCCCCTAGGCCCCAATTTTTAACCATAGTTCGGGTTGTCCCTTCACTCTTCCCCAGGGCTCTGCTTTGGAATTCCTCTTTTGGTGGGACACCTGAGGTAACAAACCTGAAAGGAGTCCTCCCATCCCACAGATTGACGAAAACCAATTGGGATCGGGCCAAATCCACAGAGAGGAAGATTCGTCCATGGCCCATGAGACCTCCCCAACATTCCACGGCCATCGCTGAAACAAAATCCAGAGACAAAAGCCTGAGCAAGCGCCTCAGACTCGCTCATTCTTCATATTATGAAGAGTTCTTCTCATGGTTTGTAGATCGGGCGTGCCATACCTACTTCCCCAAACTTAAGCTGAGTTTGTGTTTTCAGTCTTCTGTCCTCAAAGTCCTGGGCCACACTCCCTCCAGGCTAGGGCCCCTGGAGCCACACATTAGGACTGCCCCCACCCAATCCATGGGAATTCTGCCCATTCCATTGTCAAAAATCGTACAAATTAGGAGAACCCTCCAAAGTCCCTGAGGCCAACCCAATAGTGTAGGTCGCCCGGGACAAAAAATGGGCGGTTGATACCGGCTGAGCATTTACCTCGACTCATCTACCTCCACTCATCTACCTCCACTCATACAAAGGAGATTGAACCAGACAGGACCCGAGGCCATTATCGAATCCATTGCTTTGGTTTACAGGCATGTCTCCTCAAAAGCCTGGATTCCAATACCACCAGAGGCGATTTCCTGAGTCACTCATCAGAACAAATCTCGTCTCCACAAGGAAACTTGTGCATGGGAGCTAAGCCAAAGCTTAGGAGAATACTTCAGGGTCCCGGTGCCACCTCTCCATTCCAAGGCCCTCATGGACACAAATACACGTTAGGACCCATCCTCTGGAAAATGCATTTCAACTCAGCCACCCCGGTTGCTCCCGCAGATCCATTAGATCTAAACTGTCTTGTTCCTAGGAGACAATTGGAAGGCGAGGCGGACTTCCCAGGCATCCATCCTGGAACGGTGCTCTGGAGTCATTCCATATGGGATGTCCTGGAGCTGTCCAACAGGTCTCAATTGTCCCGCAGAAGGAATCCTTGAAGGGGGCATCCCACATCTCCCAACGTGGAAAACCTCCATTGCCTCGAGATTCCGCTCCCTTCATAAAGGGGCCGTCATGCACAGAAACTCCAACCTGAGCCAACGTCGGATCCTCGCCCTGACTTCAGATGCATGAGATATTGGTTCAGATCTGCAGGGGTTACCTGCCGTGCCCTCACCCTGAATCCGAAGTCTAGCTTGTGTTCTCAGACTTCCGTCCTCACTCTCCTGGCCCCGAAGCCCTCATGTTTGGCAATTCCGGACCGACAATGAAGCACTCTGCCTGCCCTCTAGAAAAAATATATTGCCTAATGAGCAGCCCAGGCAGCTTAAATGAAGATAAACCTACACGGCACTCGAAAGTACCCAAATTATATAGTCTAACCTGGGCACTAATGCACTGTCTGACACAACCTGAGCCCGGACCTGCTGACCAACACCCAGACAGCTGACCGCACGCTGATCACATCAGAACCGCCATGGCCTTAGGTCATCATCTCTTCGCTACCTCAGTTTTCAGGCTTCAGAACCTAGACCTTATCTCCAATCACTGCCCACGGGTGACTGTGATGCAGAAATCAGAACTCTTCCTGACCCATGGCAAGAAACTTTGTGGTTGGCATGTTGTCCAACGTTCAGTGTAGGAGAAACCAGCATTCACCCTGAGGCCCCGCCAATTCTTGAGTGCGACGAGAGCATAAACACGCATTGTGACCTCAGCGTGAGTCCTGTCCTCTAGTAAGTCCTCTCAGTGGCTGGACCATTAGATGTCATAATGGGCTTGACATGTCCCTAGTCCCCAATTTTTAACCAGATTTCTGGTTGTCCAGTCGCCCCACCCCAGGGCTCTACTCTGGAATCCCTCATTTGGTGGGACATCTGAGGTTGAAAAACAAAATGAAACAAATCGACAACAACAACAAAAAAACGGACTTCTTCCATCCCCAGAATGACACCAAACTCTTTGGACGGGACCGAACCCCCAGAGAGTAAGACTCGTCCATTTCCCATGATGTCACCCGGCTATTTCTCGACCATGATTGACACGATATCCAGAGACAAAAACTTGAGCAAGAGCCTCACACTCGCCCTTTTTTCATATCCCGAAGTGTTCTCCTCAGGGTCTGTAGATCAGTCCTGCCATACCTATGACCCAAAACATAAGCCGAGTTTGTGTTTTCAGACAACTGTCCAAACAGCTCTGGCCTACACACCCTACAGGCTCAGGGCCCTGGAGCCAAACCTGAGGACTGTACTTGCCCTCTCCAAGGGAATTGTATGTGCCCATTCCAATGGCCACAACCCTACTAGTAGGATAACCTCCAAAGTCCCTGAGGCCATCCCAATAGTTGTGGCTTCCCAGGACAAACAGGGGCAATCTGAGCCCATCTGAGCACCTACCTGCACTCAGACCCGTAGACTGATGTCCCCAGAGGTAAAAAGGAACGAACAGGCCCCTAGGCACTAATCCGATCCATTGCTTTGGTTTCCAGGCATCTCTCCTCAGAGGCCTGGATTTGAATACCAGCTTATGGCTGTTTCTTGACTCACCCATCAGAACAAATCTCATCTACACATGGGAAACATGCACGTTGGAGCTGTGTCAAAGCCTCTGTTTAGGAGAACCCTTCAGGGCCCCAGGGCCACCGCTTCATTCCAAGGTCTCCATAGACACAAAAACATATTAGGACACATCCCCAGGAGAGTCCATTTCAACTCAGCCTCCTCGGTGGCCCCCCACATCCAGCAGATCTAAATTGTCTGGTGTTTGGAGACAATTGGAATGCGAGGTGGGCTACCCAGCCATCCATCCTTAGAACCCTGCTCGGAATCGTTGGCCTGGAGCCAACCAACAGGTCTCAATTGTCCTGCAGAAGAATCTTTGCAGTTTGGAGCTTCTCACAACTCCCATCGTGGGAAAACGCCCATGTCCTCGTGATCCAACCCCCTTCAAGAAAGGGCCATCAGGGCAGAAAGTCCAACCTGAGCGATCGTCTGATCCTTGCCCTGACTTCAGATGCATGAGATCTCTATTGAGGTCTGTAGATTGTGCCTGCCAAATCCTCACCCAGAAACCTAGGCTTAGCTTGGGTTCTCAGACTCCGTCCTCAGACTACTGGCCCAAAGGCCCTCCATTTTGGCAATCCAGAACTACAATGCCGCACTCTGCCTGCCCTACAGAAGTAAAATATTGCCCTCAGGGCTACCCCGAATCCCCAAATGGGGATCAACCTGCACGCCATTCGGCTGTACCCCAAACATATAGGCTGACCTGGGCACTATTTCCCCTTCTGACCCAGCCTGAGCCTGGACCTCCTGGTCCCACCCAGACAGCTGGCCGCACACTGAGCACATCGGACCCGCCATGGCCTTAGATCCTCATCTCTTGCAACTGCGGTTTTCAGGCTCCAGAAACTAGACCTTATCTCCAACCACTGCCCAGGTTTGAAAATGATGCTGAAATCAGAACTCTTTCCCCATGGCAAGAAACCTTGTGGTTGGCATGTTGTCCAATGTTCAGTGTAGTTGAAACAAGCGTGGCCCATGAGGCCCAGCCCATGCTTACGGGCCACATTGGTCACAAACACACATTGTGACACTCAGCCTGAGCCCAGTCCTCAGGTAAGGCCTCTCAGGGCCTATATGAAGAGACAGCATATTGGGCTTGCCATGCCCCTAGGCCCCAATTTTTAACCATAGTTCGGGTTGTCCCTTCACTCTTCCCCAGGGCTCTGCTTTGGAATTCCTCTTTTGGTGGGACACCTGAGGTAACAAACCTGAAAGGAGTCCTCCCATCCCACAGATTGACGAAAACCAATTGGGATCGGGCCAAATCCACAGAGAGGAAGATTCGTCCATGGCCCATGAGACCTCCCCAACATTCCACGGCCATCGCAGTTACAAAATCCAGAGAAAAAAGCCTGAGCAAGCGCCTCAGACTCGCTCATTCTTCATATTATGAAGAGTTCTTCTCATGGTTTGTAGATCGGGCGTGCCATACCTACTTCCCCAAACTTAAGCTGAGTTTGTGTTTTCAGTCTTCTGTCCTCAAAGTCCTGGGCCACACTCCCTCCAGGCTAGGGCCCCTGGAGCCACACATTAGGACTGCCCCCACCCAATCCATGGGAATTCTGCCCATTCCATTGTCAAAAATCGTACAAATTAGGAGAACCCTCCAAAGTCCCTGAGGCCAACCCAATAGTGTAGGTCGCCCGGGACAAAAAATGGGCGGTTGATACCGGCTGAGCATTTACCTCGACTCATCTACCTCCACTCATCTACCTCCACTCATACAAAGGAGATTGAACCAGACAGGACCCGAGGCCATTATCGAATCCATTGCTTTGGTTTACAGGCATGTCTCCTCAAAAGCCTGGATTCCAATACCACCAGAGGGGATTTCCTGAGTCACTCATCAGAACAAATCTCGTCTCCACAAGGAAACTTGTGCATGGGAGCTAAGCCAAAGCTTAGGAGAATACTTCAGGGTCCCGGTGCCACCTCTCCATTCCAAGGCCCTCATGGACACAAATACACGTTAGGACCCATCCTCTGGAAAATGCATTTCAACTCAGCCACCCCGGTTGCTCCCGCAGATCCATTAGATCTAAACTGTCTTGTTCCTAGGAGACAATTGGAAGGCGAGGCGGACTTCCCAGGCATCCATCCTGGAACGGTGCTCTGGAGTCATTCCATATGGGATGTCCTGGAGCTGTCCAACAGGTCTCAATTGTCCCGCAGAAGGAATCCTTGAAGGGGGCATCCCACATCTCCCAACGTGGAAAACCTCCATTGCCTCGAGATTCCGCTCCCTTCATAAAGGGGCCGTCATGCACAGAAACTCCAACCTGAGCCAACGTGGGATCCTCGCCCTGACTTCAGATGCATGAGATATTGGTTCAGATCTGCAGGGGTTACCTGCCGTGCCCTCACCCTGAATCCGAAGTCTAGCTTGTGTTCTCAGACTTCTGTCCTCACTCTCCTGGCCCCGAAGCCCTCAGGTTTGGCAATTCCGGACCGACAATGAAGCACTCTGCCTGCCCTCTAGAAAAAATATATTGCCTAATGAGCAGCCCAGGCAGCTTAAATGAAGATAAACCTACACTGCACTCGAAAGTACCCAAATTATATAGTCTAACCTGGGCACTAATGCACTGTCTGACACAACCTGAGCCCGGACCTGCTGACCAACACCCAGACAGCTGACCGCACGCTGAGCACATCAGAACCGCCATGGCCTTAGGTCATCATCTCTTCGCTACCTCAGTTTTCAGGCTTCAGAACCTAGACCTTATCTCCAATCACTGCCCACGGGTGACTGTGATGCAGAAATCAGAACTCTTCCTGACCCATGGCAAGAAACTTTGTGGTTGGCATGTTGTCCAACGTTCAGTGTAGGAGAAACCAGCATTCACCCTGAGGCCCCGCCAATTCTTGAGTGCGACGAGAGCATAAACACGCATTGTGACCTCAGCGTGAGTCCTGTCCTCTAGTAAGTCCTCTCAGTGGCTGGACCATTAGATGTCATAATGGGCTTGACATGTCCCTAGTCCCCAATTTTTAACCAGATTTCTGGTTGTCCAGTCGCCCCACCCCAGGGCTCTACTCTGGAATCCCTCATTTGGTGGGACATCTGAGGTTGAAAAACAAAATAAAACAAATCGACAACAACAACAAAAAAACGGACTTCTTCCATCCCCAGAATGACCCCAAACTCTTTGGACGGGACCGAACCCCCAGAGAGTAAGACTCGTCCATTTCCCATGATGTCACCCGGCAATTTCTCGACCATGAGTGACACGATATCCAGAGACAAAAACTTGAGCAAGAGCCTCACACTCGCCCTTTTTTCATATCCCGAAGTGTTCTCCTCAGGGTCTGTAGATCAGTCCTGCCATACCTATGACCCAAAACATAAGCCGAGTTTGTGTTTTCAGACAACTGTCCAAACAGCTCTGGCCTACACACCCTACAGGCTCAGGGCCCTGGAGCCAAACCTGAGGACTGTACTTGCCCTCTCCAAGGGAATTGTATGTGCCCATTCCAATGGCCACAACCCTACTAGTAGGATAACCTCCAAAGTCCCTGAGGCCATCCCAATAGTTGTGGCTTCCCAGGACAAACAGGGGCAATCTGAGCCCATCTGAGCACCTACCTGCACTCAGACCCGTAGACTGATGTCCCCAGAGGTAAAAAGGAACGAACAGGCCCCTAGGCACTAATCGGATCCATTGCTTTGGTTTCCAGGCATCTCTCCTCAGAGGCCTGGATTTCAATACCAGCTTATGGCTGTTTCTTGACTCACCCATCAGAACAAATCTCATCTACACATGGGAAACATGCACGTTGGAGCTGTGTCAAAGCCTCTGTTTAGGAGAACCCTTCAGGGCCCCAGGGCCACCGCTTCATTCCAAGGTCTCCATAGACACAAAAACATATTAGGACACATCCCCAGGAGAGTCCATTTCAACTCAGCCTCCTCGGTGGCCCCCCACATCCAGCAGATCTAAATTGTCTGGTGTTTGGAGACAATTGGAATGCGAGGTGGGCTACCCAGCCATCCATCCTTAGAACCCTGCTCGGAATCGTTGGCCTGGAGCCAACCAACAGGTCTCAATTGTCCTGCAGAAGAATCTTTGCAGTTTGGAGCTTCTCACAACTCCCATCGTGGGAAAACGCCCATGTCCTCGTGATCCAACCCCCTTCAAGAAAGGGCCATCAGGGCAGAAAGTCCAACCTGAGCGATCGTCTGATCCTTGCCCTGACTTCAGATGCATGAGATCTCTATTGAGGTCTGTAGATTGTGCCTGCCAAATCCTCACCCAGAAACCTAGGCTTAGCTTGGGTTCTCAGACTCCGTCCTCAGACTACTGGCCCAAAGGCCCTCCATTTTGGCAATCCAGAACTACAATGCCGCACTCTGCCTGCCCTACAGAAGTAAAATATTGCCCTCAGGGCTACCCCGAATCCCCAAATGGGGATCAACCTGCACGCCATTCGGCTGTACCCCAAACATATAGGCTGACCTGGGCACTATTTCCCCTTCTGACCCAGCCTGAGCCTGGACCTCCTGGTCCCACCCAGACAGCTGGCCGCACACTGAGCACATCGGACCCGCCATGGCCTTAGATCCTCATCTCTTGCAACTGCGGTTTTCAGGCTCCAGAAACTAGACCTTATATCCAACCACTGCCCAGGTTTGAAAATGATGCTGAAATCAGAACTCTTTCCCCATGGCAAGAAACCTTGTGGTTGGCATGTTGTCCAATGTTCAGTGTAGTTGAAACAAGCGTGGCCCATGAGGCCCAGCCCATGCTTACGGGCCACATTGGTCACAAACACACATTGTGACACTCAGCCTGAGCCCAGTCCTCAGGTAAGGCCTCTCAGGGCCTATATGAAGAGACAGCATATTGGGCTTGCCATGCCCCTAGGCCCCAATTTTTAACCATAGTTCGGGTTGTCCCTTCACTCTTCCCCAGGGCTCTGCTTTGGAATTCCTCTTTTGGTGGGACACCTGAGGTAACAAACCTGAAAGGAGTCCTCCCATCCCACAGATTGACGAAAACCAATTGGGATCGGGCCAAATCCACAGAGAGGAAGATTCGTCCATGGCCCATGAGACCTCCCCAACATTCCACGGCCATCGCAGTTACAAAATCCAGAGAAAAAAGCCTGAGCAAGCGCCTCAGACTCGCTCATTCTTCATATTATGAAGAGTTCTTCTCATGGTTTGTAGATCGGGCGTGCCATACCTACTTCCCCAAACTTAAGCTGAGTTTGTGTTTTCAGTCTTCTGTCCTCAAAGTCCTGGGCCACACTCCCTCCAGGCTAGGGCCCCTGGAGCCACACATTAGGACTGCCCCCACCCAATCCATGGGAATTCTGCCCATTCCATTGTCAAAAATCGTACAAATTAGGAGAACCCTCCAAAGTCCCTGAGGCCAACCCAATAGTGTAGGTCGCCCGGGACAAAAAATGGGCGGTTGATACCGGCTGAGCATTTACCTCGACTCATCTACCTCCACTCATCTACCTCCACTCATACAAAGGAGATTGAACCAGACAGGACCCGAGGCCATTATCGAATCCATTGCTTTGGTTTACAGGCATGTCTCCTCAAAAGCCTGGATTCCAATACCACCAGAGGGGATTTCCTGAGTCACTCATCAGAACAAATCTCGTCTCCACAAGGAAACTTGTGCATGGGAGCTAAGCCAAAGCTTAGGAGAATACTTCAGGGTCCCGGTGCCACCTCTCCATTCCAAGGCCCTCATGGACACAAATACACGTTAGGACCCATCCTCTGGAAAATGCATTTCAACTCAGCCACCCCGGTTGCTCCCGCAGATCCATTAGATCTAAACTGTCTTGTTCCTAGGAGACAATTGGAAGGCGAGGCGGACTTCCCAGGCATCCATCCTGGAACGGTGCTCTGGAGTCATTCCATATGGGATGTCCTGGAGCTGTCCAACAGGTCTCAATTGTCCCGCAGAAGGAATCCTTGAAGGGGGCATCCCACATCTCCCAACGTGGAAAACCTCCATTGCCTCGAGATTCCGCTCCCTTCATAAAGGGGCCGTCATGCACAGAAACTCCAACCTGAGCCAACGTGGGATCCTCGCCCTGACTTCAGATGCATGAGATATTGGTTCAGATCTGCAGGGGTTACCTGCCGTGCCCTCACCCTGAATCCGAAGTCTAGCTTGTGTTCTCAGACTTCTGTCCTCACTCTCCTGGCCCCGAAGCCCTCAAGTTTGGCAATTCCGGACCGACAATGAAGCACTCTGCCTGCCCTCTAGAAAAAATATATTGCCTAATGAGCAGCCCAGGCAGCTTAAATGAAGATAAACCTACACTGCACTCGAAAGTACCCAAATTATATAGTCTAACCTGGGCACTAATGCACTGTCTGACACAACCTGAGCCCGGACCTGCTGACCAACACCCAGACAGCTGACCGCACGCTGAGCACATCAGAACCGCCATGGCCTTAGGTCATCATCTCTTCGCTACCTCAGTTTTCAGGCTTCAGAACCTAGACCTTATCTCCAATCACTGCCCACGGGTGACTGTGATGCAGAAATCAGAACTCTTCCTGACCCATGGCAAGAAACTTTGTGGTTGGCATGTTGTCCAACGTTCAGTGTAGGAGAAACCAGCATTCACCCTGAGGCCCCGCCCATTCTTGAGTGCGACGAGAGCATAAACACGCATTGTGACCTCAGCGTGAGTCCTGTCCTCTAGTAAGTCCTCTCAGTGGCTGGACCATTAGATGTCATAATGGGCTTGACATGTCCCTAGTCCCCAATTTTTAACCAGATTTCTGGTTGTCCAGTCGCCCCACCCCAGGGCTCTACTCTGGAATCCCTCATTTGGTGGGACATCTGAGGTTGAAAAACAAAATAAAACAAATCGACAACAACAACAAAAAAACGGACTTCTTCCATCCCCAGAATGACCCCAAACTCTTTGGACGGGACCGAACCCCCAGAGAGTAAGACTCGTCCATTTCCCATGATGTCACCCGGCAATTTCTCGACCATGAGTGACACGATATCCAGAGACAAAAACTTGAGCAAGAGCCTCACACTCGCCCTTTTATCATATCCCGAAGTGTTCTCCTCAGGGTCTGTAGATCAGTCCTGCCATACCTATGACCCAAAACATAAGCCGAGTTTGTGTTTTCAGACAACTGTCCAAACAGCTCTGGCCTACACACCCTACAGGCTCAGGGCCCTGGAGCCAAACCTGAGGACTGTACTTGCCCTCTCCAAGGGAATTGTATGTGCCCATTCCAATGGCCACAACCCTACTAGTAGGATAACCTCCAAAGTCCCTGAGGCCATCCCAATAGTTGTGGCTTCCCAGGACAAACAGGGGCAATCTGAGCCCATCTGAGCACCTACCTGCACTCAGACCCGTAGACTGATGTCCCCAGAGGTAAAAAGGAACGAACAGGCCCCTAGGCACTAATCGGATCCATTGCTTTGGTTTCCAGGCATCTCTCCTCAGAGGCCTGGATTTCAATACCAGCTTATGGCTGTTTCTTGACTCACCCATCAGAACAAATCTCATCTACACATGGGAAACATGCACGTTGGAGCTGTGTCAAAGCCTCTGTTTAGGAGAACCCTTCAGGGCCCCAGGGCCACCGCTTCATTCCAAGGTCTCCATAGACACAAAAACATATTAGGACACATCCCCAGGAGAGTCCATTTCAACTCAGCCTCCTCGGTGGCCCCCCACATCCAGCAGATCTAAATTGTCTGGTGTTTGGAGACAATTGGAATGCGAGGTGGGCTACCCAGCCATCCATCCTTAGAACCCTGCTCGGAATCGTTGGCCTGGAGCCAACCAACAGGTCTCAATTGTCCTGCAGAAGAATCTTTGCAGTTTGGAGCTTCTCACAACTCCCATCGTGGGAAAACGCCCATGTCCTCGTGATCCAACCCCCTTCAAGAAAGGGCCATCAGGGCAGAAAGTCCAACCTGAGCGATCGTCTGATCCTTGCCCTGACTTCAGATGCATGAGATCTCTATTGAGGTCTGTAGATTGTGCCTGAGAAATCCTCACCCAGAAACCTAGGCTTAGCTTGGGTTCTCAGACTCCGTCCTCAGACTACTGGCCCAAAGGCCCTCCATTTTGGCAATCCAGAACTACAATGCCGCACTCTGCCTGCCCTACAGAAGTAAAATATTGCCCTCAGGGCTACCCCGAATCCCCAAATGGGGATCAACCTGCACGCCATTCGGCTGTACCCCAAACATATAGGCTGACCTGGGCACTATTTCCCCTTCTGACCCAGCCTGAGCCTGGACCTCCTGGTCCCACCCAGACAGCTGGCCGCACACTGAGCACATCGGACCCGCCATGGCCTTAGATCCTCATCTCTTGCAACTGCGGTTTTCAGGCTCCAGAAACTAGACCTTATCTCCAACCACTGCCCAGGTTTGAAAATGATGCTGAAATCAGAACTCTTTCCCCATGGCAAGAAACCTTGTGGTTGGCATGTTGTCCAATGTTCAGTGTAGTTGAAACAAGCGTGGCCCATGAGGCCCAGCCCATGCTTACGGGCCACATTGGTCACAAACACACATTGTGACACTCAGCCTGAGCCCAGTCCTCAGGTAAGGCCTCTCAGGGCCTATATGAAGAGACAGCATATTGGGCTTGCCATGCCCCTAGGCCCCAATTTTTAACCATAGTTCGGGTTGTCCCTTCACTCTTCCCCAGGGCTCTGCTTTGGAATTCCTCTTTTGGTGGGACACCTGAGGTAACAAACCTGAAAGGAGTCCTCCCATCCCACAGATTGACGAAAACCAATTGGGATCGGGCCAAATCCACAGAGAGGAAGATTCGTCCATGGCCCATGAGACCTCCCCAACATTCCACGGCCATCGCAGTTACAAAATCCAGAGAAAAAAGCCTGAGCAAGCGCCTCAGACTCGCTCATTCTTCATATTATGAAGAGTTCTTCTCATGGTTTGTAGATCGGGCGTGCCATACCTACTTCCCCAAACTTAAGCTGAGTTTGTGTTTTCAGTCTTCTGTCCTCAAAGTCCTGGGCCACACTCCCTCCAGGCTAGGGCCCCTGGAGCCACACATTAGGACTGCCCCCACCCAATCCATGGGAATTCTGCCCATTCCATTGTCAAAAATCGTACAAATTAGGAGAACCCTCCAAAGTCCCTGAGGCCAACCCAATAGTGTAGGTCGCCCGGGACAAAAAATGGGCGGTTGATACCGGCTGAGCATTTACCTCGACTCATCTACCTCCACTCATCTACCTCCACTCATACAAAGGAGATTGAACCAGGCAGGACCCGAGGCCATTATCGAATACATTGCTTTGGTTTACAGGCATGTCTCCTCAAAAGCCTGGATTCCAATACCACCAGAGGGGATTTCCTGAGTCACTCATCAGAACAAATCTCGTCTCCACAAGGAAACTTGTGCATGGGAGCTAAGCCAAAGCTTAGGAGAATACTTCAGGGTCCCGGTGCCACCTCTCCATTCCAAGGCCCTCATGGACACAAATACACGTTAGGACCCATCCTCTGGAAAATGCATTTCAACTCAGCCACCCCGGTTGCTCCCGCAGATCCATTAGATCTAAACTGTCTTGTTCCTAGGAGACAATTGGAAGGCGAGGCGGACTTCCCAGGCATCCATCCTGGAACGGTGCTCTGGAGTCATTCCATATGGGATGTCCTGGAGCTGTCCAACAGGTCTCAATTGTCCCGCAGAAGGAATCCTTGAAGGGGGCATCCCACATCTCCCAACGTGGAAAACCTCCATTGCCTCGAGATTCCGCTCCCTTCATAAAGGGGCCGTCATGCACAGAAACTCCAACCTGAGCCAACGTGGGATCCTCGCCCTGACTTCAGATGCATGAGATATTGGTTCAGATCTGCAGGGGTTACCTGCCGTGCCCTCACCCTGAATCCGAAGTCTAGCTTGTGTTCTCAGACTTCCGTCCTCACTCTCCTGGCCCCGAAGCCCTCAAGTTTGGCAATTCCGGACCGACAATGAAGCACTCTGCCTGCCCTCTAGAAAAAATATATTGCCTAATGAGCAGCCCAGGCAGCTTAAATGAAGATAAACCTACACGGCACTCGAAAGTACCCAAATTATATAGTCTAACCTGGGCACTAATGCACTGTCTGACACAACCTGAGCCCGGACCTGCTGACCAACACCCAGACAGCTGACCGCACGCTGAGCACATCAGACCCGCCATGGCCTTAGGTCATCATCTCTTCCCTACCTCAGTTTACAGGCTTCAGAACCTAGACCTTATCTCCAATCACTGCCCACGGGTGACTGTGATGCAGAAATCAGAACTCTTCCTGACCCATGGCAAGAAACCTTGTGGTTGGCATGTTGTCCAACGTTCAGTGTAGGAGAAACCAGCATTCACCCTGACGCCCCGCCCATTCTTGAGTGCGACGAGAGCATAAACACGCATTGTGACCTCAGCGTGAGTCCTGTCCTCTAGTAAGTCCTCTCAGTGGCTGGACCATTAGATGTCATAATGGGCTTGACATGTCCCTAGTCCCCAATTTTTAACCAGATTTCTGGTTGTCCAGTCGCCCCACCCCAGGGCTCTACTCTGGAATCCCTCATTTGGTGGGACATCTGAGGTTGAAAAACAAAATGAAACAAATCCACAACAACAATAAAACGGACTTCTTCCATCCCCAGAATGACCGCAAACTCTTTGGACAGGACCGAACCCCCAGAGAATAAGACTCGTCCATTTCCCATGATGTCACCCGGCAATTTCACGACCATGAGTGACACGATATCCAGAGACAAAAACTTGAGCAAGAGCCTCACACTCGCCCTTTTTTCATATCCCGAAGTGTTCTCCTCATGATCTGTAGATCAGTCCTGCCATACCTATGACCCAAAACATAAGCCGAGTTTGTGTTTTCAGACAACTGTCCAAACAGCTCTGGCCTACACACCCTACAGGCTCAGGGCCCTGGAGCCAAACCTGAGGACTGTACTTGCCCTCTCCAAGGGAATTGTATGTGCCCATTCCAATGGCCACAACCCTACTAGTAGGATAACCTCCAAAGTCCCTGAGGCCATCCCAAAAGTTGTGGCTTCCCAGGACAAACAGGGGCAATCTGAGCCCATCTGAGCACCTACCTGCACTGAGACCTGTAGACTGATGTCCCCAGCGGTAAAAAGGAACGAACAGGCCCCTAGGCACTAATCGGATCCATTGCTTTGGTTTCCAGGCATCTCTCCTCAGAGGCCTGGAATTCAATACCAGCATATGGCTGTTTCTTGACTCACCCATCAGAACAAATCTCATCTACACATGGGAAACATGCACGTTGGAGCTGTGTCAAAGCCTCTGTTTAGGAGAACCCTTCAGGGCCCCAGGGCCACCGCTTCATTCCAAGGTCTCCATAGACACAAAAACATATTAGGACACATCCACAGGAGAGTCCATTTCAACTCAGCCTCCTCGGTTGCCCCCCACATCCAGCAGATCTAACCTGTCTTGTTGCTTGGAGACAATTGGAATGCGAGGTGGGCTACCCAGCCATCCATCCTTAGGACCCTGCTCGGAATCGTTGGCCTGGAGCCAACCAACAGGTCTCAATTGTCCTGCAGAAGAATCTTTGCAGTTTGGAGCTTCTCACAACTCCCATCGTGGGAAAACCCCCATGTCCTCGTGATCCAACCCCCTTCAAGAAAGGGCCATCAGGGCAGAAAGTCCAACCTGAGCGATCGTCTGATCCTTGCCCTGACTTCAGATGCACGAGATCTCGATTGAGGTCTGTAGATTGTGCCTGCCATATCCTCACCCAGAAACCTAGGCCTAGCTTGGGTTCTCAGACTCCGTCCTCAGACTACTGGCCCACAGGCCCTTAATTTTGGCAATCCAGAACTACAATGCCGCACTCTGCCTGCCCTACAGAAGTAAAATATTGCCCTCAGGGCTACCCCGAATCCCCAAATGAGGATCAACCTGCACGCCATTCGGCTGTACCCCAAACATATAGGCTGACCTGTGCACTATTTCCCCTTCTGACCCAGCCTGAGCCTGGACCTCCTGGTCCCACCCACACAGCTGGCCGCACACTGAGCACATCGGACCCACCATGGCCTTAGGTCCTCATCTCTTCCCAACTGCGGTTTTCAGGCTCCAGAACCTAGACCTTATCTCCAACCACTGCCCAGATTTGAAAATGATGCTGAAATCAGAACTCTTTCCCCATGGCAAGAAACCTTGTGGTTGGCATGTTGTCCAATGTTCAGTGTAGTTGAAACAAGCGTGGCCCATGAGGCCCAGCTCATGCTTGCGGGCCACATTGGTCACAAACACACATTGTGACCCTCAGCCTGAGCCCAGTCCTCAGGTAAGCCCTCTCAGGGCCTATATGAAGAGACAGCATATTGGGCTTGCCATGCCCCTAGGCCCCAATTTTTAACCATAGTTCGGGTTGTCCCTTCACTCTTCCCCAGGGCTCTGCTTTGGAATTCCTCTTTTGGTGGGACACCTGAGGTAACAAACCTGAAAGGAGTCCTCCCATCCCACAGATTGACAAAAACCAATTGGGATCGGGGCAAATCCACAGAGAGGAAGATTTGTCCATAGCCCATGAGACCTCCCCAACATTCCACGGCCATCGCAGAAACAAAATCCAGAGACAAAATCCTGAGCAAGCGCCTCATACTCGCTCATTCTTCATATCCTGAAGAGTTCTTCTCATGGTTTGTAGATCGGTCGTGCCATACCTACGTCCCCAAACTTAAGCTGAGTTTGTGTTTTCAGTCTTCTGTCCTCAAAGTCCTGGGCCACACTCCCTCCAGGCTGGGGCCCCTGGAGCCACACAATCCATGGGAATTCTGCCCATTCTATTGCCAAAAATCGTACAAATTAGGAGAACCCTCCAAAGTCCAAGAGGCCATCCCAATAGTGTAGGTCGAACGGGACAAAAAATGGGCGGTTCATACGGGCTGATCATTTACCTCCACTCATCTACCTCCACTCATCTACCTCCACTCATACGAAGGAGATTGAACCAGACAGGACCCGAGGCCATTATCGAATCCATTGATTTGGTTTACAGGCATGTCTCCTCAAAAGTCTGGTTTCCAGTACCAGCAGAGGGGATTTCCTGAGGCACTCATCAGAACAAATCTCGTCTCCACAAGGAAACTTGTGCATGGGAGCTATGCCAAAGCTTAGGAGAATACTTCAGGGTCCCGGTGCCACCTCCCCATTCCAAGTCCCTCATGGACACAAATACACGTTAGGACCCATCCTCTGGAAAGTGCATTTCAACTCAGCCACTCCGGTTGCTCCCGCAGATCCATTAGATCTAAACTGTCTTGTTGCTATGAGACAATTGGAAGGCGAGGCGGACTTCCCAGGCATCCATCCTGGAACAGTGCTCTGGAGTCATTCCATATGGGATGTCCTGGAGCTGTCCAACAGGACTCAATTTTCCCGCAGAAGGAATCCTTGAAGGGGGCATCCCACATCTCCCAACGTGGAAAACCTCCATGGCCTCGAGATTCCGCTCCCTTCATGAAGGGGCCGTCATGCACAGAAACTCCAACCTGTGCCAACGTCTGATCCTCGCCCTGACTTCAGATGCATGAGATATTGGTTCAGATCTGCAGGGGGTACCTGCCGTGCCCTCACCCTGAATCCGAAGTCTAGCTTGTGTTCTCAGACTTCCGTCCTCACTCTCCTGGCCCCGAAGCCCTCAAGTTTCGCAATTCCGGACCGACAATGAAGCACTCTGCCTGCCCTCTAGAAAAAATATATTGCCTAATGAGCAGCCCAGGCAGCTTAAATGAGGATAAACCTACACGGCACTCGAATGTACCCAAATTATATAGTCTAACCTGGGCACTAATGCACTGTCTGACACAACCTGAGCCCTGACCTGCTGACCAACACCCAGACAGGTGACCGCACGCTGAGCACATCAGACCCGCCATGTCCTTAGGTCATCATCTCTTCCCTACCTCAGTTTTCAGGCTTCAGAAGCTAGACCTTATCTCTAATCACTGCCCACGGGTGACTGTGATGCAGAAATCAGAACTCTTCCTGACCCATGGCAAGAAACCTTGTGGTTGGCATGTTGTCCAACGTTCAGTGTAGGAGAAACCAGCATTCTCCCTGAGGCCCCGCCCATTCTTGAGTGCGACGAGAGCATAAACACGCATTGTGACCTCAGCGTGAGTCCTGTCCTCTAGTAAGTCCTCTCAGTGGCTGGACCATTAGATGTCATAATGGGCTTGACATGTCCCTAGTCCCCAATTTTTAACCAGATTTCTGGTTGTCCAGTCGCCCCACCCCAGGGCTCTACTCTGGAATCCCTCATTTGATGGGACATCTGAGGTTGAAAAACAAAATGAAACAAATCGACAACAACAAAAAACGGACTTCTTCCATCCCCAGAATGACCGCAAACTCTTTGGACGGGACCGAACCCCCAGAGAGTAAGACTCGTCCAATTCCCATGATGTCACCCGGCAATGTCACGACCATGAGTGACACCATATCCAGAGACAAAAACTTGAGCAAGAGCCTCACACTCGCCCTTTTTTCATATCCCGAAGTGTTCTCCTCATGGTCTGTAGATCAGTCCTGCCATACCTATGACCCAAAACATAAGCCGAGTTTGGGTTTTCAGACAACTGTCCAAACAGCTCTGGCCCACACACCCTACAGGCTCAGGGCCCTGGAGCCAAACCTGAGGACTGTACTTGCCCTCTCCAAGGGAATTGTATGTGCCCATTCCAATGGCCACAACCCTACTAGTAGGATAACCTCCATAGTCCCTGAGGCCATCCCAATAGTTGTGGCTTCCCAGGACAAACAGGGGCAATCTGAGCCCATCTGAGCACCTACCTGCACTCAGACCCGTAGACTGATGTCCCCAGAGGTAAAAAGGAACGAACAGGCCCCTAGGCACTAATCGGATCCATTGCTTTGGTTTCCAGGCATCTCTCCTCAGAGGCCTGGATTTCAATACCAGCATATGGCTGTTTCTTGACTACCCATCAGAACAAATCTCATCTACACATGGGAAACATGCACGTTGGAGCTGTGTCAAAGCCTCTGTTTAGGAGAACCCTTCAGGACCCCAGGGCCACCGCTTCATTCCAAGGTCCCCATAGACACAAAAACATATTAGGACACATCCACAGGAGAGTCCATTTCAACTCAGCCTCCTCGGTTGCCCCCCACATCCAGCAGATCTAACCTGTCTTGTTGCTTGGAGACAATTGGAATGCGAGGTGGGCTACCCAGCCATCCATCCTTAGGACCCTGCTCGGAATCGTTGGCCTGGAGCCAACCAACAGGTCTCAATTGTCCTGCAGAAGAATCTTTGCAGTTTGGAGCTTCTCACAACTCCCATCGTGGGAAAACCCCCATGTCCTCGTGATCCAACCCCCTTCAATAAAGGGCCATCAGGGCAGAAAGTCCAACCTGAGCGATCGTCTGATCCTTGCCCTGACTTCAGATGCACGAGATCTCGAAGAGGTCTGTAGATTGTGCCTGCCATATCCTCACCCAGAAACCTAGGCCTAGCTTGGGTTCTCAGACTGCGTCCTCAGACTACTGGCCCACAAGCCCTCCAGTTGGGCAATCCAGAACTACAATGCCGCACTCTGCCTGCCCTACAGAAGTAAAAAATTGCCCTCAGGGCTACCCCGAAACCTCAAATGAGGATCAACCTGCACGCCATTCGGCTGTATCCCAAACATATAGGCTGACCTGGGCACTATTTCCCCTTCTGACCCAGCCTGAGCCTGGTACTCCTGGTCCCACCCAGAAAGCTGGACGCACAATGAGCACATCGGACCCGCCATGGCCTTAGGTCGTCATCTATTCCCAACTGCGGTTTTCAGGCTCCAGAACCTAGACCTTATCTCCAACCACTGCCCAGGGTTGAAAATGATGCAGAAATCAGAACTCTTTCCCCATGGCAAGAAACCTTGTGGTTGGCATGTTGTCCAACGTTCAGTGTAGTTGAAACAAGCGTGGCCCATTAGGCCCAGCCCATGCTTGCGGGCCACATTGGTCACAAACACACATTGTGACCCTCAGCCTGAGCCCAGTCCTCAGGTAAGGCCTCTCAGGGCCTATATGAAGAGACAGCATATTGGGCTTGCCATGCCCCTAGGCCCCAATTTTTAACCATAGTTCGGGTTGTCCCTTCACTCTTCCCCAGGGCTCTGCTTTGGAATTCCTCTTTTGGTGGGACACCTGAGGTAACAAACCTGAAAGGAGTCCTCCCATCCCACAGATTGACAAAAACCAATTGGGATCGGGGCAAATCCACAGAGAGGAAGATTTGTCCATGGCCCATGAGACCTCCCCAACATTCCACGGCCATCGCTGAAACAAAATCCAGAGACAAAAGCCTGAGCAAGCGCCTCAGACTCGCTCATTCTTCATATCCTGAAGAGTTCTTCTCATGCTTTGTAGATCGGGCGTGCCATACCTACGTCCCCAAACTTAAGCTGAGTTTGTGTTTTCAGTCTTCTGTCCTCAAAGTCCTGGGCCACACTCCCTCCAGGCTGGGGCCCCTGGAGCCACACATTAGGACTGCCCCCACCCAATCCATGGGAATTCTGCCCAGTCCATTGTCAAAAATCGTACAAATTAGGAGAACCCTCCAACGTCCCTGAGGCCATCCCAATAGTGTAGGTCGCCCGGGACAAAAAAGGGCGGTTGATACTGGCTGAGCATCTACCTCCACTCATCTACCTCCACTCATACCAAGAAGATTGAACCAGACAGGACCCGAGGCCATTATCGGATCCATTGCTTTGGTTTACAGGCATGTCTCCTCAAAAGCCTGGATTCCAATACCAGCAGAGGGGATTTCCTGAGGCACCCATCAGAACAAATCTCGTCTCCACAAGGAAACTTGTGCATGGGAGCTATGCCAAAGCTTAGGAGAATACTTCAGGGTCCCGGTGCCACCTCCCCATTCCAAGGCCCTCATGGACACAAACACACGTTAGGACCCATCCTCTGGAAAGTGCATTTCAACTCAGCCACCCCGGTTGCTCCCGCAGATCCATTAGATCTAAACTGTCTTGTTGCTAGGAGACAATTGGAAGGCGAGGCGGACTTCCCAGGCATCCATCCTGGAACAGTGCTCTGGAGTCATTCCATATGGGATGTCCTGGAGCTGTCCAACAGGTCTCAATTGTCCCGCAGAAGGAATCCTTGAAGGGGGCATCCCACATCTCCCAACGTGGAAAACCTCCATGGCCTCGAGATTCCGCTCCCTTCATGAAGGGGCCGTCATGCACAGAAACTCCAACCTGAGCCAACGTCGGATCCTCGCCCTGACTTCAGATGCATGAGATATTGGTTCAGATCTGCAGGGGGTACCTGCCGTGCCCTCACCCTGAATCCGAAGACTAGCTTGTGTTCTCAGACTTCCGTCCTAACTCTCCTGGCCCCGAAGCCCTCACGTTTGGCAATTCCGGACCGACAATGAAGCACTCTGCCTGCCCTATAGAAAAAATGTATTGCCTAATGAGCTGCCCAGGCAGCTTAAATGAGGATAAACCTACACGGCACTCGAATGTACCCAAATTATATAGTCTAACCTGGGCACTAATGCACTGTCTGACACAACCTGAGCCCGGACCTGCTGACCAACACCCAGACAGCTGACCGCACCCTGAGCACATCAGACCCGCCATGGCCTTAGGTCATCATCTCTTCCCTACCTCAGTTTTCAGGCTTCAGAACCTAGACCTTATCTCCAATCACTGCCCACGGGTGACTGTGATGCAGAAATCAGAACTCTTCCTGACCCATGGCAAGAAACCAAATGGTTGGCATGTTGTCCAACGTTCAGTGTAGGAGAAACCAGCATTCACCCTGAGGCCCCGCCCATTCTTGAGTGCGACGAGTGCATAAACACGCATTGTGACCTCAGCGTGAGTCCTGTCCTCTAGTAAGTCCTCTCAGTGGCTGGACCATTAGATGTCATAATGGGCTTGACATGTCCCTAGTCCCCAATTTTTAACCAGATTTCTGGTTGTCCAGTCGCCCCACCCCAGGGCTCTACTCTGGAATCCCTCATTTGGTGGGACATCTGAGGTTGAAAAACAAAATGAAACAAATCGACAACAACAACAAAAAAACGGACTTCTTCCATCCCCAGAATGACCGCAAACTCTTTGGACGGGACCGAACCCCCAGAGAGTAAGACTCGTCCATTTCCCATGAAGTCACCCGGCAATTTCACGACCATGAGTGACACGATAAAAGGGCCATCAGGGCAGAAAGTCCAACCTGAGCGATCGTCTGATCCTTGCCCTGACTTCAGATGCACGAGATCTCTATTGAGGTCTGTAGATTGTGCCTGCCATATCCACACCCAGAAACCTAGGCCTAGCTTGGGTTCTCAGACTCCGTCCTCAGACTACTGGCCCACAAGCCCTCCAGTTGGGCAATCCAGAACTACAATGCCGCACTCTGCCTGCCCTACAGAAGTAAAACATTGCCCTCAGGGCTACCCCGAAACCCCAAATGAGGATCAACCTGCACGCCATTTGGCTGTACCCCAAACATATAGGCTGACCTGGGCACTATTTCCCCTTCTGACCCAGCCTGAGCCTGGACCTCCTGGTCCCACCCAGACAGCTGGCCGCACACTGAGCACATCGGACCCGCCATGGCCTTAGGTCGTCATCTCTTCCCAACTGCGGTTTTCAGGCTCCAGAACCTAGACCTTATCTCCAACCACTGCCCAGGGTTGAAAATGATGCAGAAATCAGAACTCTTGCCCCATGGCAAGAAACCTTGTGCTTGGCATGTTGTCCAACGTTCAGTGTAGTTGAAACAAGCGTGGCCCATGAGGCCCAGCCCATGCTTGCGGGCCACATTGGTCACAAACACACATTGTGACCCTCAGCATGAGCCCAGTCCTCAGGTAAGGCCTCTCAGGGCCTATATGAAGAGACAGCATATTGGGCTTGCCATGCCCCTAGGCCCCAATTTTTAACCATAGTTCGGGGTGTCCCTTCAGTCTTCCCCAGGGCTCTGCTTTGGAATTCCTCTTTTGGTGGGACACCAGAGGTAACAAACCTGAAAGGAGTACTCCCATCCCACAGATTGACGAAAAACAATTGGGATCGGGCCAAATCCACAGAGAGGAAGATTCGTCCATGGCCCATGAGACCTCCCCAACATTCCACGGCCATCGCTGAAACAAAATCCAGAGACAAAAGCCTGAGCAAGCGCCTCAGACTCGCTCATTCTTCATATCCTGAAGAGTTCTTCTCATGGTTTGTAGATCGGGCGTGCCATACCTACGTCCCCAAACTTAAGCTGAGTTTGTGTTTTCAGTCTTCTGTCCTCAAAGTCCTGGGCCACACTCCCTCCAGGCTGTGGCCCCTGGAGCCACACATTAGGACTGCCCCCACCCAATCCATGGGAATTCTGCCCATTCCATTGTCAAAAATCGTACAAATTAGGAGAACCCTCCAAAGTCCCTGAGGCCATCCCAATAGTGTAGGTCGCCCGGGACAAAAAAGGGCGGTTGATACCAGCTGAGCATTTTCCTCCACTCATCTACCTCCACTCATACCAAGAAGATTGAACCAGACAGGACCCGAGGCCATTATCGGATCCATTGCTTTGGTTTACAGGCATGTCTCCTCAAAAGCCTGGATTCCAATACCAGCAGAGGGGATTTCCTGAGGCACCGATCAGAACAAATCTCGTCTCCACAAGGAAACTTGTGCATGGGAGCTATGCCAAAGCTTAGGAGAATACTTCAGGGTCCCGGTGCCACCTCCCCATTCCAAGGCCCTCATGGACACAAACACACATTCGGACCCATCCTCTGGAAAGTGCATTTCAACTCAGCCACCCCGGTTGCTCCCGCAGATCCATTAGATCTAAACTGTCTTGTTGCTAGGAGCAATTGGAAGGCGAGGCGGACTTCCCAGGCATCCATCCTCGAACGGTGCTCTGGAGTCATTCCATATGGGATGTCCTGGAGCTGTCCAACAGGTCTCAATTGTCCCGCAGAAGGAATCCTTGAAGGGGGCATCCCACATCTCCCAACGTGGAAAACCTCCAAGGCCTCGAGATTCCGCTCCCTTCATGAAGGGGCCGTCATGCACAGAAACTCCAACCTGAGCCAACGTCGGATCCTCGCCCTGACTTCAGATGCATGACATATTCTTTCAGATCTGCAGGGGGTACCTGCCGTGCCCTCACCCTGAATCCGAAGTCTAGCTTGTGTTCTCAGACTTCCGTCCTCACTCTCCTGGCCCCGAAGCCCTCATGTTTGGCAATTCCGGACCGACAATGAAGCACTCTGCCTGCCCTCTAGAAAAAATATATTGCCTAATGAGCTGACCAGGCAGCTTAAATGAAGACAAACCTACACGGCACTCGAATGTACCCAAATTATATAGTCTAACCTGGGCACTAATGCACTGTCTGACACAACCTGAGCCCAGACCTGCTGACCAACACCCAGACAGCTGACTGCACCCTGAGCACATCAGACCCGCCCTGTCCTTAGGTCATCATCTCTTCCCTACCTCAGTTTTCAGGCTTCAGAACCTAGACCTTATCTCCAATCACTGCCCACGGGTGACTGTGATGCAGAAATCAGAAATCCTCCTGACCCATGGCAAGAAACCTTGTGGTTGGCATGTTGTCCAACGTTCAGTGTAGGAGAAAACAGCATTCACCCTGAGGCCCCGCCCATTCTTGCGTGCGACGAGAGCATAAACACGCATTGTGACCTCAGCGTGAGTCCTGTCCTCTAGTAAGTCCTCTCAGTGGCTGGACCATTAGATGTCATAATGGGCTTGACATGTCCCTAGTCCCCAATTTTTAACCAGATTTTTGGTTGTCCAGTCACCCCACCCAAGGGCTCTACTCTGGAATCCCTCATTTGGTGGGACATCTGAGGTTGAAAAACAAAATGAAACAAATCGACAACAACAACAAAAAAACGGACTTCTTCCATCCCCAGAATGACCGCAAACTCTTTGGACGGGACCGAACCCCCAGAGAGTAAGACTCGTCCATTTCCCATGATGTCACCCGGCAATTTCACGGCCATTAGTGACACGATATCCACAGACAAAAACTTGAGCAAGAGCCTCACACTCGTCCTTTTTTCATATCCCAAAGTGTTCTCCTCATGGTCTGTAGATCAGTCCTGCCATACCTATGACCCAAAACATAAGCCGAGTTTGTGTTTTCAGACAACTGTCCAAACAGCTCTGGCCTACAGACCCTACAGGCTCAGGGCCCTGGAGCCAAACCTGAGGACTGTACTTGCCCTCTCCAAGGGAATTGTATGTGCCCATTCCAATGGCCACAACCCTACTAATAGGATAACCTCCAAAGTCCCTGAGGCCATCCCAATAGTTGTGGCTTCCCAGGACAAACAGGGGCAATCTGAGCCCATCTGAGCACCTACCTGCACTGAGACCTGTAGACTGATGTCCCCAGAGGTAAAAAGGAACGAGCAGGCCCCTAGGCACTAATCGGATCCATTGCTTTGGTTTCCAGGAAACTCTCCTCAGAGGCCTGGATTTCAATACCAGCATATGGTTGTTTCTTGACTCACCCATCAGAACAAATCTCATCTACACTTGGGAAACATGCACGTTGGAGCTGTGTCAAAGCCTCTGTTTTGGAGAACCCTTCAGGGCCCCAGGGCCACCGCTTCATTCGAAGGTCTCCATAGACACAAAAACATATTAGGACACACCCACAGGATAGTCCATTTCAACTCAGCCTCCTCGGTTGCCCGCCACATGCAGCAGATCTAACCTGTCTTGTTGCTTGGAGACAATTGGAATGCGAGGTGGGCTACCCAGCCATCCATCCTTAGAACCCTGCTCGGAATCGTTGGACTGGAGCCAACCAACAGGTCTCAATTTTCCTGCAGAAGAATCTTTGCAGTTTGGAGCTTCTCACAACTCCCATCGTGGGTAAACCCCCATGTCCTCGTGATCCAACCCCCTTCAAGAAAGGGCCATCAGGGCAGAAAGACCAACCTGATCCTTGCCCTGACTTCAGATGCACGAGATCTCGATTGAGGTCTCTAGATAGTGTCTGCCATATCCTCACCCAGAAACCTAGGCCTAGCTTGGGTTCTCAGACTCCGTCCTCAGGCTACTGGCCCACAAGCCCTCCAGTTTGGCAATCCAGAACTACAATGCCGCACTCTGCCTGCCCTACAGAAGTAAAACATTGCCCTCAGGGCTACCCCGAAACCCCAAATGAGGATCAACCTGCACGCCATTTGGCTGTACCCCAAACATATAGGCTGACCTGGGCACTATTTCCCCTTCTGACCCAGCCTGAGCCTGGACCTCCTGGTCCCACCCAGACAGCTGGCCGCACACTGAGCACATCGGACCCGCCATGGCCTTAGGTCGTCATCTCTTCCCAACTGCGGTTTTCAGGCTCCAGAACCTAGACCTTATCTCCAACCACTGCCCAGGGTTGAAAATGATGCAGAAATCAGAACTCTTTCCCCATGGCAAGAAACCTTGTGCTTGGCATGTTGTCCAACGTTCAGTGTAGTTGAAACAAGCGTGGCCCATGAGGCCCAGCCCATGCTTGCGGGCCACATTGGTCACAAACACACATTGTGACCCTCAGCCTGAGCCCAGTCCTCAGGTAAGGCCTCTCAGGGCCTATATGAAGAGACAGCATATTGGGCTTGCCATGCCCCTAGTCCCCAATTTTTAACCATAGTTCGGGGTGTCCCTTTACTCTTCCCCAGGGCTCTGCTTTGGAATTCCTCTTTTGGTGGGACACCATAGGTAACAAACCTGAAAGGAGTCCTCCCATCCCACAGATTGACGAAAAACAATTGGGATCGGGCCAAATCCACAGAGAGGAAGATTCGTCCATGGCCCATGAGACCTCCCCAACATTCCACGGCCATCGCTGAAACAAAATCCAGAGACAAAAGCCTGAGCAAGCGCCTCAGACTCGCTCATTCTTCATATCCTGAAGAGTTCTTCTCATGGTTTGTAGATCGGGCGTGCCATACCTACGTCCCCAAACTTAAGCTGAGTTTGTGTTTTCAGTCTTCTGTCCTCAAAGTCCTGGGCCACACTCCCTCCAGGCTGTGGCCCCTGGAGCCACACATTAGGACTGCCCCCACCCAATCCATGGGAATTCTGCCCATTCCATTGTCAAAAATCGTACAAATTAGGAGAACCCTCCAAAGTTCCTGAGGCCATCCCAATAGTGTAGGTCGCCCGGGACAAAAAAGGGCGGTTGATAACAGCTGAGCATCTTCCTCCACTCATCTACCTCCACTCATACCAAGAAGATTGAACCAGACAGGACCCGAGGCCATTATCGGATCCATTGCTTTGGTTTACAGGCATGTCTCCTCAAAAGCCTGGATTCCAATACCAGCAGAGGGGATTTCCTGAGGCACCGATCAGAACAAATCTCGTCTCCACAAGGAAACTTGTGCATGGGAGCTATGCCAAAGCTTAGGAGAATACTTCAGGGTCCCGGTGCCACCTCCCCATTCCAAGGCCCTCATGGACACAAACACACATTCGGACCCATCCTCTGGAAAGTGCATTTCAACTCAGCCACCCCGTTGCTCCCGCAGATCCATTAGATCTAAACTGTCTTGTTGCTAGGAGCAATTGGAAGGCGAGGCGGACTTCCCAGGCATCCATCCTCGAACGGTGCTCTGGAGTCATTCCATATGGGATGTCCTGGAGCTGTCCAACAGGTCTCAATTGTCCCGCAGAAGGAATCCTTGAAGGGGGCATCCCACATCTCCCAACGTGGAAAACCTCCAAGGCCTCGAGATTCCGCTCCCTTCATGAAGGGGCCGTCATGCACAGAAACTCCAACCTGAGCCAACGTCGGATCCTCGCCCTGACTTCAGATGCATGACATATTGGTTCAGATCTGCAGGGGGTACCTGCCGTGCCCTCACCCTGAATCCGAAGTCTAGCTTGTGTTCTCAGACTTCCGTCCTCACTCTCCTGGCCCCGAAGCCCTCATGTTTGGCAATTCCGGACCGACAATGAAGCACTCTGCCTGCCCTCTAGAAAAAATATATTGCCTAATGAGCTGACCAGGCAGCTTAAATGAAGACAAACCTACACGGCACTCGAATGTACCCAAATTATATAGTCTTACCTGGGCACTAATGCACTGTCTGACACAACCTGAGCCCGGACCTGCTGACCAACACCCAGACAGCTGACGGCACCCTGAGCACATCAGACCCGCCCTGGCCCTAGGTCATCATCTCTTCCCTACCTCAGTTTTCAGGCTTCAGAACCTAGACCTTATCTCCAATCACTGCCCACGGGTGACTGTGATGCAGAAATCAGAAATCCTCCTGACCCATGGCAAGAAACCTTGTGGTTGGCATGTTGTCCAACGTTCAGTGTAGGAGAAAACAGCATTCACCCTGAGGCCCCGCCCATTCTTGCGTGCGACGAGAGCATAAACACGCATTGTGACCTCAGCGTGAGTCCTGTCCTCTAGTAAGTCCTCTCAGTGGCTGGACCATTAGATGTCATAATGGGCTTGACATGTCCCTAGTCCCCAATTTTTAACCAGATTTCTGGTTGTCCAGTCGCCCCACCCAAGGGCTCTACTCTGGAATCCCTCATTTGGTGGGACATCTGAGGTTGAAAAACAAAATGAAACAAATCGACAACAACAACAAAAAAACGGACTTCTTCCATCCCCAGAATGACCGCAAACTCTTTGGACGGGACCGAACCCCCAGAGAGTAAGACTCGTCCATTTCCCATGATGTCACCCGGCAATTTCACGGCCATGAGTGACACGATATCCAGAGACAAAAACTTGAGCAAGAGCCTCACACTCGTCCTTTTTTCATATCCCAAAGTGTTCTCCTCATGGTCTGTAGATCAGTCCTGCCATACCTATGACCCAAAACATAAGCCGAGTTTGTGTTTTCAGACAACTGTCCAAACAGCTCTGGCCTACACACCCTACAGGCTCAGGGCCCTGGAGCCAAACCTGAGGACTGTACTTGCCCTCTCCAAGGGAATTGTATGTGCCCATTCCAATGGCCACAACCCTACTAATAGGATAACCTCCAAAGTCCCTGAGGCCATCCCAATAGTTGTGGCTTCCCAGGAAAAACAGGGGGCAAACTGAGCCCATCTGAGCACCTTCCTGCACTCAGACCCGTAGACTGATGTCCCCAGAGGTAAAAAGGAACGAACAGGCCCCTAGGATCTAATCGGATCCATTGCTTTGTTTTCAAGGAAACTCTCCTCAGAGGCCTGGATTTCAATACCAGCATATGGCTGTTTCTTGACTCACCCATCAGAACAAATCTCATCTACACTTGGGAAACATGCACGTTGGAGCTGTGTCAAAGCCTCTGTTTAGGAGAACCCTTCAGGGCCCCAGGGCCACCGCTTCATTCGAAGGTCTCCATAGACACAAAAACATATTAGGACACACCCACAGGAGAGTCCATTTCAACTCAGCCTCCTCGGTTGCCCGCCACATGCAGCAGATCTAACCTGTCTTGTTGCTTGGAGACAATTGGAATGCGAGGTGGGCTACCCAGCCATCCATCCTTAGAACCCTGCTCGGAATCGTTGGACTGGAGCCAACCAACAGGTCTCAATTGTCCTGCAGAAGAATCTTTGCAGTTTGGAGCTTCTCACAACTCCCATCGTGGGAAAACACCCATGTCCTCGTGATCCAACCCCCTTCAAGAAAGGGCCATCAGGGCAGAAAGTCCAACCTGAGCGATCGTCTGATCCTTGCCCTGACTTCAGATGCACGAGATCTCTATTGAGGTCTGTAGATTGTGCCTGCCATATCCACACCCAGAAACCTAGGCCTAGCTTGGGTTCTCAGACTCCGTCCTCAGACTACTGGCCCACAAGCCCTCCAGTTGGGCAATCCAGAACTACAATGCCGCACTCTGCCTGCCCTACAGAAGTAAAACATTGCCCTCAGGGCTACCCCGAAACCCCAAATGAGGATCAACCTGCACGCCATTTGGCTGTACCCCAAACATATAGGCTGACCTGGGCACTATTTCCCCTTCTGACCCAGCCTGAGCCTGGACCTCCTGGTCCCACCCAGACAGCTGGCCGCACACTGAGCACATCGGACCCGCCATGGCCTTAGGTCGTCATCTCTTCCCAACTGCGGTTTTCAGGCTCCAGAACCTAGACCTTATCTCCAACCACTGCCCAGGGTTGAAAATGATGCAGAAATCAGAACTCTTGCCCCATGGCAAGAAACCTTGTGCTTGGCATGTTGTCCAACGTTCAGTGTAGTTGAAACAAGCGTGGCCCATGAGGCCCAGCCCATGCTTGCGGGCCACATTGGTCACAAACACACATTGTGACCCTCAGCCTGAGCCCAGTCCTCAGGTAAGGCCTCTCAGGGCCTATATGAAGAGACAGCATATTGGGCTTGCCATGCCCCTAGGCCCCAATTTTTAACCATAGTTCGGGGTGTCCCTTCACTCTTCCCCAGGGCTCTGCTTTGGAATTCCTCTTTTGGTGGGACACCAGAGGTAACAAACCTGAAAGGAGTACTCCCATCCCACAGATTGACGAAAAACAATTGGGATCGGGCCAAATCCACAGAGAGGAAGATTCGTCCATGGCCCATGAGACCTCCCCAACATTCCACGGCCATCGCTGAAACAAAATCCAGAGACAAAAGCCTGAGCAAGCGCCTCAGACTCGCTCATTCTTCATATCCTGAAGAGTTCTTCTCATGGTTTGTAGATCGGGCGTGCCATACCTACGTCCCCAAACTTAAGCTGAGTTTGTGTTTTCAGTCTTCTGTCCTCAAAGTCCTGGGCCACACTCCCTCCAGGCTGTGGCCCCTGGAGCCACACATTAGGACTGCCCCCACCCAATCCATGGGAATTCTGCCCATTCCATTGTCAAAAATCGTACAAATTAGGAGAACCCTCCAAAGTCCCTGAGGCCATCCCAATAGTGTAGGTCGCCCGGGACAAAAAAGGGCGGTTGATACCAGCTGAGCATTTTCCTCCACTCATCTACCTCCACTCATACCAAGAAGATTGAACCAGACAGGACCCGAGGCCATTATCGGATCCATTGCTTTGGTTTACAGGCATGTCTCCTCAAAAGCCTGGATTCCAATACCAGCAGAGGGGATTTCCTGAGGCACCCATCAGAACAAATCTCGTCTCCACAAGGAAACTTGTGCATGGGAGCTATGCCAAAGCTTAGGAGAATACTTCAGGGTCCCGGTGCCACCTCCCCATTCCAAGGCCCTCATGGACACAAACACACATTCGGACCCATCCTCTGGAAAGTGCATTTCAACTCAGCCACCCCGGTTGCTCCCGCAGATCCATTAGATCTAAACTCTCTTGTTGCTAGGAGCAATTGGAAGGCGAGGCGGACTTCCCAGGCATCCATCCTCGAACGGTGCTCTGGAGTCATTCCATATGGGATGTCCTGGAGCTGTCCAACAGGTCTCAATTGTCCCGCAGAAGGAATCCTTGAAGGGGGCATCCCACATCTCCCAACGTGGAAAACCTCCAAGGCCTCGAGATTCCGCTCCCTTCATGAAGGGGCCGTCATGCACAGAAACTCCAACCTGAGCCAACGTCGGATCCTCGCCCTGACTTCAGATGCATGACATATTCTTTCAGATCTGCAGGGGGTACCTGCCGTGCCCTCACCCTGAATCCGAAGTCTAGCTTGTGTTCTCAGACTTCCGTCCTCACTCTCCTGGCCCCGAAGCCCTCATGTTTGGCAATTCCGGACCGACAATGAAGCACTCTGCCTGCCCTCTAGAAAAAATATATTGCCTAATGAGCTGACCAGGCAGCTTAAATGAAGACAAACCTACACGGCACTCGAATGTACCCAAATTATATAGTCTAACCTGGGCACTAATGCACTGTCTGACACAACCTGAGCCCAGACCTGCTGACCAACACCCAGACAGCTGACTGCACCCTGAGCACATCAGACCCGCCCTGTCCTTAGGTCATCATCTCTTCCCTACCTCAGTTTTCAGGCTTCAGAACCTAGACCTTATCTCCAATCACTGCCCACGGGTGACTGTGATGCAGAAATCAGAAATCCTCCTGACCCATGGCAAGAAACCTTGTGGTTGGCATGTTGTCCAACGTTCAGTGTAGGAGAAAACAGCATTCACCCTGAGGCCCCGCCCATTCTTGCGTGCGACGAGAGCATAAACACGCATTGTGACCTCAGCGTGAGTCCTGTCCTCTAGTAAGTCCTCTCAGTGGCTGGACCATTAGATGTCATAATGGGCTTGACATGTCCCTAGTCCCCAATTTTTAACCAGATTTTTGGTTGTCCAGTCACCCCACCCAAGGGCTCTACTCTGGAATCCCTCATTTGGTGGGACATCTGAGGTTGAAAAACAAAATGAAACAAATCGACAACAACAACAAAAAAACGGACTTCTTCCATCCCCAGAATGACCGCAAACTCTTTGGACGGGACCGAACCCCCAGAGAGTAAGACTCGTCCATTTCCCATGATGTCACCCGGCAATTTCACGGCCATTAGTGACACGATATCCACAGACAAAAACTTGAGCAAGAGCCTCACACTCGTCCTTTTTTCATATCCCAAAGTGTTCTCCTCATGGTCTGTAGATCAGTCCTGCCATACCTATGACCCAAAACATAAGCCGAGTTTGTGTTTTCAGACAACTGTCCAAACAGCTCTGGCCTACACACCCTACAGGCTCAGGGCCCTGGAGCCAAACCTGAGGACTGTACTTGCCCTCTCCAAGGGAATTGTATGTGCCCATTCCAATGGCCACAACCCTACTAATAGGATAACCTCCAAAGTCCCTGAGGCCATCCCAATAGTTGTGGCTTCCCAGGACAAACAGGGGCAATCTGAGCCCATCTGAGCACCTACCTGCACTGAGACCTGTAGACTGATGTCCCCAGAGGTAAAAAGGAACGAGCAGGCCCCTAGGCACTAATCGGATCCATTGCTTTGGTTTCCAGGAAACTCTCCTCAGAGTCCTGGATTTCAATACCAGCATATGGTTGTTTCTTGACTCACCCATCAGAACAAATCTCATCTACACTTGGGAAACATGCACGTTGGAGCTGTGTCAAAGCCTCTGTTTTGGAGAACCCTTCAGGGCCCCAGGGCCACCGCTTCATTCGAAGGTCTCCATAGACACAAAAACATATTAGGACACACCCACAGGAGAGTCCATTTCAACTCAGCCTCCTCGGTTGCCCGCCACATGCAGCAGATCTAACCTGTCTTGTTGCTTGGAGACAATTGGAATGCGAGGTGGGCTACCCAAGCCATCCATCCTTAGAACCCTGCTCGGAATCGTTGGACTGGAGCCAACCAACAGGTCTCAATTATCCTGCAGAAGAATCTTTGCAGTTTGGAGCTTCTCACAACTCCCATCGTGGGTAAACCCCCATGTCCTCGTGATCCAACCCCCTTCAAGAAAGGGCCATCAGGGCAGAAAGTCCAACCTGAGCGATCGTCTGATCCTTGCCCTGACTTCAGATGCACGAGATCTCGATTGAGGTCTCTAGATTGTGCCTGCCATATCCTCACCCAGAAACCTAGGCCTAGCTTGGGTTCTCAGACTCCGTCCTCAGACTACTGGCCCACAAGCCCTCCAGTTGGGCAATCCAGAACTACAATGCCGCACTCTGCCTGCCCTACAGAAGTAAAACATTGCCCTCAGGGCTACCCCGAAACCCCAAATGAGGATCAACCTGCACGCCATTCGGCTGTACCCCAAACATATAGGCTGACCTGGGCACTATTTCCCCTTCTGACCCAGCCTGAGCCTGGACCTCCTGGTCCCACCAAGACAGCTGACCACACACTGAGCACATCGGACCCGCCATGGCCTTAGGTCGTCATCTCTTCCCAACTGCGGTTTTCAGGCTCCAGAACCTAGACCTTATCTCCAACCACTGCCCAGGGTTGAAAATGATGCAGAAATCAGAACTCTTTCCCCATGGCAAGAATCCTTGTGCTTGGCATGTTGTCCAACGTTCAGTGTAGTTGAAACAAGCGTGGCCCATGAGGCCCAGCCCATGCTTGCGGGCCACATTGGTCACAAACACAGATTGTGACCCTCAGCCTGAGCCCAGTCCTCAGGTAAGGCCTCTCAGGGCCTATATGAAGAGACAGCATATTGGGCTTGCCATGCCCTTAGTCCCCAATTTTTAACCATAGTTCGGGGTGTCCCTTTACTCTTCCCCAGGGCTCTGCTTTGGAATTCCTCTTTTGGTGGGACACCAGAGATAACAAACCTGAAAGGAGTCCTCCCATCCCACAGATTGACGAAAAACAATTGGCATCGGGCCAAATCCGCAGAGAGGAAGATTCGTCCATGGCCCATGAGACCTCCCCAACATTCCACGGCCATCGCTGAAACAAAATCCAGAGACAAAAGCCTGAGCAAGCGACCCAGATTCGCTCATTATTCATATCCTGAAGAGTTCGTCTCATGGTTTGTAGATCGGGCGTGCCATACCTACGTCCCCAAACTTAAGCTGAGTTTGTGTTTTCAGTCTTCTGTCCTCAAAGTCCTGGGCCACACTCACTCCAGGCTGTGGCCCCTGGAGCCACACATTAGGACTGCCCCCACCCAATCCATGGGAATTCTGCCCATTCCATTGTCAAAAATCGTACAAATTAGGAGAACCCTCCAAAGTCCCTGAGGCCATCCCAATAGTGTAGATCGCCCGGGACAAAAAAGGGCGGTTGATACCAGCTGAGCATCTTCCTCCACTCATCTACCTCCACTCATACCAAGAAGATTGAACCAGACAGGACCCGAGGCCATTATCGGATCCATTGCTTTGGTTTACAGGCATGTCTCCTCAAAAGCCTGGATTCCAATACCAGCAGAGGGGATTTCCTGAGGCACCCATCAGAACAAATCTCGTCTGCACAAGGAAACTTGTGCATGGGAGCTATGCCAAAGCTTAGGAGAATACTTCAGGGTCCCGGTGCCACCTCCCCATTCCAAGGCCCTCATGGACACAAACACACATTAGGACCCATCCTCTGGAAAGTGCATTTCAACTCAGCCACCCCGTTGCTCCCGCAGATCCATTAGATCTAAACTGTCTTGTTGCTAGGAGACAATTGGAAGGCGAGGCGGACTTCCCAGGCATCCATCCTGGAACAGTGCTCTGGAGTCATTCCATATGGGATGTCCTGGAGCTGTCCAACAGGTCTCAATTGTCCCGCAGAAGGAATCCTTGAAGGGGGCATCCCACATCTCCCAACGTGGAAAACCTCCATGGCCTCGAGATTCCGCTCCCTTTATGAAGGGGCCATCATGCACAGAAACTCCAACCTGAGCCAACGTCGGATCCTCGACCTGACTTCAGATGCATGAGATATTGTTTCAGATCTGCAGGGGGTACCTGCCGTGCCCTCACCCTGAATCCGAAGTCTAGCTTGTGTTCTCAGATTCCGTCCTCACACTCCTGGCCCCGAAGCCCTCATGTTTGGCAATTCCGGACCGACAATGAAGCACTCTGCCTGCCCTCTAGAAAAAATATATTGCCTAATGAGCTGACCAGGCAGCTTAAATGAAGATAAACCTACACGGCACTCGAATGTACCCAAATTATTAGTCTAACCTGGGCACTAATGCACTGTCTGACACAACCTGAGCCCGGACCTGCTGACCAACACCCAGACAGCTGACAGCACCCTGAGCACATCAGACCCGCCCTGGCCTTAGGTCATCATCTCTTCCCTACCTCAGTTTTCAGGCTTCAGAACCTAGACTTTATCTCCAATCACTGCCCACGGGTGACTGTGATGCAGAAATCAGAACTCTTCCTGACCCATGGCAAGAAACCTTGTGGTTGGCATGTTGTCCAACGTTCAGTGTAGGAGAAAACAGCATTCACCCAGAGGCCCCGCCCATTCTTGTGTGCGACGAGAGCATAAACACGCATTGTGACCTCAGCGTGAGTCCTGTCCTCTAGTAAGTCCTCTCAGTGGCTGGACCATTAGATGTCATAATGGGCTTGACAGGTCCCTAGTCCCCAATTTTTAACCAGATTTCTGGTTGTCCAGTCGACCCACCCCAGGGCTCTACTCTGGAATCCCTCATTTGGTGGGACATCTGAGGTTGAAAAACAAAATGAAACAAATCGACAACAACAACAAAAAAACGGACTTCTTCCATCCCCAGAATGACCGCAAACTCTTTGGACGGGACCGAACCCCCAGAGAGTAAGACTCGTCCATTTCCCATGAAGTCACCCGGCAATTTCACGACCATGAGTGACACGATATCCAGAGACAAAAACTTGAGCAAGAGCCTCACACTCGCCCTTTTATCATATCCCGAAGTGTTCTCCTCATGGTCTGTAGATCAGTCCTGCCATACCTATGACCCAAAACATAAGCCGAGTTTGTGTTTTCAGACAACTGTCCAAACAGCTCTGGCCTACACACCCTACAGGCTCAGGGCCCTGGAGCCAAACCTGAGGACTGTACTTGCCCTCTCCAAGGGAATTGTATGTGCCCATTCCAATGGCCACAACCCTACTAATAGGATAACCTCCAAAGTCCCTGAGGCCATCCTAATAGTTGTGGCTTCTCAGGACAAACAGGGGGCAATCTGAGCCCATCTGAGCACCTACCTGCACTCAGACGCGTAGACTGATGTCCCCAGAGGTAAAAAGGAACGAACAGGCCCCTAGGCACTAATCGGATCCATTGCTTTGGTTTCCAGGAAACTCTCCTCAGAGGCCTGGATTTCAATACCAGCATATGGTTGTTTCTTGACTCACCCATCAGAACAAATCTCATCTACACTTGGGAAACATGCACGTTGGAGCTGTGTCAAAGCCTCTGTTTAGGAGAACCCTTCAGGGCCCCAGGGCCACCGCTTCATTCGAAGGTCTCCATAGACACAAAAACATATTAGGACACACCCACAGGAGAGTCCATTTCAACTCAGCCTCCTCGGTTGCCCGCCACATGCAGCAGATCTAACCTGTCTTGTTGCTTGGAGACAATTGGAATGCGAGGTGGGCTACCCAGCCATCCATCCTTAGAACCCTGCTCGGAATCGTTGGACTGGAGCCAACCAACAGGTCTCAATTGTCCTGCAGAAGAATCTTTGCAGTTTGGAGCTTCTCACAACTCCCATCGTGGGAAAACCCCCATGTCCTCGTGATCCAACCCCCTTCAAGAAAGGGCCATCAGGGCAGAAAGTCCAACCTGAGCGATCGTCTGATTTTTGCCCTGACTTCAGATGCACGAGATCTCGATTGAGGTCTCTAGATTGTGCCTACCATATCCTCACCCAGAAACCTAGGCCTAGCTTGGGTTCTCAGACTCCGTCCTCAGACTACTGGCCCACAAGCCCTCCAGTTGGGCAATCCAGAACTACAATGCCGCACTCTGCCTGCCCTACAGAAGTAAAACATTGCCCTCAGGGCTACCCCGAAACCCCAAATGAGGATCAACCTGCACGCCATTCGGCTGTACCCCAAACATATAGGCTGACCTGGGCACTATTTCCCCTTCTGACCCAGCCTGAGCCTGGACCTCCTGGTCCCACCCAGACAGCTGGCCGCACACTGAGCACATCGGACCCGCCATGGCCTTAGGTCGTCATCTCTTCCCAACTGCGGTTTTCAGGCTCCAGAACCTAGACCTTATCTCCAACAACTGCCCAGGGTTGAAAATGATGCAGAAATCAGAACTCTTTCCCATGGCAAGAAACCTTGTGCTTGGCATGTTGTCCAACATTCAGTGTAGTTGAAACAAGCGTGGCCCATGAGGCCCAGCCCATGCTTGCGGGCCACATTGGTCACAAACACACATTGTGACCCTCAGCCTGAGCCCAGTCCTCAGGTAAGGCCTCTCAGGGCCTATATGAAGAGACAGCATATTGGGCTTGCCATGCCCCTAGGCCCCAATATTTAACCATAGTTCGGGGTGTCCCTTCACTCTTCCCCAGGGCTCTGCTTTGGAATTCCTCTTTTGGTGGGACAGCAGAGGTAACAAACCTGAAAGGAGTCCTCCCATCCCACAGATGGACGAAAAACAATTGGGATCGGACCAAATCCACAGAGAGGAAGATTCGTCCATGGCCCATGAGACCTCCCCACATTCCACGGCCATCGCTGAAACAAAATCCAGAGACAAAAGCCTGAGCAAGCGCCTCAGACTCGCTCATTCTTCGTATCCTGAAGAGTTCTTCTCATGGTTTGTAGATCGGGCGTGCCATACCTACGTCCCCAAACTTAAGCTGAGTTTGTGTTATCAGTCTTCTGTCCTCAAAGTCCTGGGCCACACTCCCTCCAGGCTGTGGCCCCTGGAGCCACACATTAGGACTGCCCCCACCCAATCCATGGGAATTCTGCCCATTCCATTGTCAAAAATCGTACAAATTAGGAGAACCCTCCAAAGTCCCTGAGGCCATCCCAATAGTGTAGGTCGCCCGGGACAAAAAAGGGCGGTTGATACCAGCTGAGCATCTTCCTCCACTCATCTACCTCCACTCATACCAAGAAGATTGAACCAGACAGGACCCGAGGCCATTATTGGAACCATTGCTTTGGTTTACAGGCATGTCTCCTCAAAAGCCTGGATTCCAATACCAGCAGAGGGGATTTCCTGAGGCACCCATCAGAACAAATCTCGTCTCCACAAGGAAACTTGTGCATGGGAGCTATGCCAAAGCTTAGGAGAATACTTCAGGGTCCCGGTGCCACCTCCCCATTCCAAGGCCCTCATGGACACAAACACACATTAGGACCCATCCTCTGGAAAGTGCATTTCAACTCAGCCACCCCGGTTGCTCCCGCAGATCCATTAGATCTAAACTGTCTTGTTGCTAGGAGCAATTGGAAGGGGAGGTGGACTTCCCAGGCATCCATCCTCGAACGGATCTCTGGAGTCATTCCATATGGGATGTCCTGGAGCTGTCCAACAGGTCTCAATTGTCCCGCAGAAGGAATCCTTGAAGGGGGCATCCCACATCTCCCAACGTGGAAAACCTCCAAGGCCTCGAGATCCGCTCCCTTCATGAAGGGGCCGTCATGCACAGAAACTCCAACCTGAGCCAACGTCGGATCCTCGCCCTGACTTCAGATGCATGACATATTGGTTCAGATCTGCAGGGGGTACCTGCCGTGCCCTCACCCTGAATCCGAAGTCTAGCTTGTGTTCTCAGACTTCCGTCCTCACTCTCCTGGCCCCGAAGCCCTCATGTTTGGCAATTCCGGACCGACAATGAAGCACTCTGCCTGCCCTCTAGAAAAAATATATTGCCTAATGAGCTGACCAGGTAGCTTAAATGAAGACAAACCTACACGGCACTCGAATGTACCCAAATTATATAGTCTAACCTGGGCACTAATGCACTGTCTGACACAACCTGAGCCCGGACCTGCTGACCAACACCCAGACAGCTGACCGCACCCTGAGCACATCAGACCCGCCCTGGCCTTAGGTCATCATCTCTTCCCTACCTCAGTTTTCAGGCTTCTGAACCTAGACCTTATCTCCAATCACTGCCCACGGGTGACTGTGATGCAGAAATCAGAAATCCTCCTGACCCATGGCAAGAAACCTTGTGGTTGGCATGTTGTCCAACGTTCAGTGTAGGAGAAAACAGCATTCACCCTGAGGCCCCGCCCATTCTTGAGTGCGACGAGAGCATAAACACGCATTGTGACCTCAGCGTGAGTCCTGTCCTCTAGTAAGTCCTCTCAGTGGCTGGACAATTAGATGTCATAATGGGCTTGACATGTCCCTAGTCCCCAATTTTTAACCAGATTTCTGGTTGTCCAGTCGCCCCACCCAAGGGCTCTACTCTGGAATCCCTCATTTGGTGGGACATCTGAGGTTGAAAAACAAAATGAAACAAATCGACAACAACAACAAAAAAACGGACTTCTTCCATCCCCAGAATGACCGCAAACTCTTTGGACGGGACCGAACCCCCAGAGAGTAAGACTCGTCCATTTCCCATGATGTCACCCGGCAATTTCACGGCCATGAGTGACACGATATCCAGAGACAAAAACTTGAGCAAGAGCCTCACACTCGTCCTTTTTTCATATCCCAAAGTGTTCTCCTCATGGTCTGTAGATCAGTCCTGCCATACCTATGACCCAAAACATAAGCCGAGTTTGTGTTTTCAGACAACTGTCCAAACAGCTCTGGCCTACACACCCTACAGGCTCAGGGCCCTGGAGCCAAACCTGAGAACTGTACTTGCCCTCCCCAAGGGAATTGTATGTGCCCATTCCAATGGCCACAACCCTACTAATAGGATAACCTCCAAAGTCCCTGAGGCCATCCCAATAGTTGTGGCTTCCCAGGACAACAGGGGGCAATCTGAGCCCATCTGAGCACCTACCTGCACTCAGACCCGTAGACTGATGTCCCCAGAGGTACAAAGGAACGAACAGGCCCCTAGGCACTAATCGGATCCATTGCTTTGGTTTCCAAGCATCCCTCCTCAGAGGCCTGGATTTCAATACCAGCATATGGCTGTTTCTTGACTCACCCATCAGAACAAATCTCATCTACACTTGGGAAACATGCACGTTGGAGCTGTGTCAAAGCCTCTGTTTAGGAGAACCCTTCAGGGCCCCAGGGCCACCGCTTCATTCCAAGGTCTCCATAGACACAAAAACATATTAGGACACATCCACAGGAGAGTCCATTTCAACTCAGCCTCCTCGGTTGCCCCCCACATCCAGCAGATCTAACCTGTCTTGTTGCTTGGAGACAATTGGAATGCGAGGTGGGCTACCCAGCCATCCATCCTTAGAACCCTGCTCGGAATCGTTGGCCTGGGGCCAACCAACAGGTCTCAATTGTCCTGCAGAAGAATCTTTGCAGTTTGGAGCTTCTCACAACTCCCATCGTGGGAAAACCCCCATGTCCTCGTGATCCAACCCCCTTCAAGAAAGGGCCATCAGGGCAGAAAGTCCAACCTGAGCGATCGTCTGATCCTTGCCCTGACTTCAGATGCACGAGATCTCGATTGAGGTCTGTTAACTGTGACTGCCATATCCTCACCCAGAAACCTAGGCCTAGCTTCGGTTCTCAGACTCTGTCCTCAGACTACTGGCCCACAAGCCCTCCAGTTGGGCAATCCAGAACTACAATGCCACACTCTTCCTGCCCTACAGAAGTAAAACATTGCCCTCAGAGCTACCCCGAAACCCCAAATGAGGATCAACCTTCATGCCAATCGGCTGTACCCCAAACATATAGGCTGACCTGGGCACTATTTCCCCTTCTGACCCAGCCTGAGCCTGGACCTCCTGGTCCCACCCAGACAGCTGGCCGCACACTGAGCACATCGGACCTGCCATGGCCTTAGGTCGTCATCTCTTCCCAACTGCGGTTTTCAGGCTCCAGAACCTAGACCTTATCTCCAACCACTGCCCAGGGTTGAAAATGATGCAGAAATCAGAACTCTTTCCCCATGGCAAGAAACCTTGTGCTTGGCATGTTGTCCAACGTTCAGTGTAGTTGAAACAAGCGTGGCCCATGAGGCCCAGCCCATGCTTGCGGGCCACATTGGTCACAAACACACATTGTGACCCTCAGCCTGAGCCCAGTCCTCAGGTAAGGCCTCTCAGGGCCTATATGAAGAGACAGCATATTGGGCTTGCCATGCCCCTAGGCCCCAATTTTTAACCATAGTTCGGGGTGTCCCTTCACTCTTCCCCAGGGCTCTGCTTTGGAATTCCTCTTTTGGTGGGACAGCAGAGGTAACAAACCTGAAAGGAGTCCTCCCATCCCACAGATTGACGAAAAACAATTGGGATCGGGCCAAATCCACAGAGAGGAAGATTCGTCCATGGCCCATGAGACCTCCCCAACATTCCACGGCCATCGCTGAAACAAAATCCAGAGACAAAAGCCTGAGCAAGCGCCTCAGACTCGCTCATTCTTCATATCCTGAAGAGTTCTTCTCATGGTTTGTAGATCGGGCGTGCCATACCTACGTCCCCAAACTTAAGCTGAGTTTGTGTTTTCAGTCTTCTGTCCTCAAAGTCCTGGGCCACACTCCCTCCAGGCTGTGGCCCCTGGAGCCACACATTAGGACTGCCCCCACCCAATCCATGGGAATTCTGCCCATTCCATTGTCAAAAATCGTACAAATTAGGAGAACCCTCCAAAGTCCCTGAGGCCATCCCAATAGTGTAGGTCGCCCAGGACAAAAAAGGGCGGTTGATACCAGCTGAGCATCTTCCTCCACTCATCTACCTCCACTCATACCAAGAAGATTGAACCAGACAGGACCCGAGGCCATTATCGGATCCATTGCTTTAGTTTACAGGCATGTCTCTCAAAAGCCTGGATTCCAATACCAGCAGAGGGGATTTCCTGAGGCACCCATCAGAACAAATCTCGTCTCCACAAGGAAACTTGTGCATGGGAGCTATGCCAAAGCTTAGGAGAATACTTCAGGTTCCCGGTGCCACCTCCCCATTCCAAGGCCCTCATGGACACAAACACACATTAGGACCCATCCTCTGGAAAGTGCATTTCAACTCAGCCACCCCGTTGCTCCCGCAGATCCATTAGATCTAAACTGTCTTGTTGCTAGGAGACAATTGGAAGGCGAGGCGGACTTCCCAGGCATCCATCCTGGAACAGTGCTCTGGAGTCATTCCATATGGGATGTCCTGGAGCTGTCCAACAGGTCTCAATTGTCCCACAGAAGGAATCCTTGAAGGGGGCATCCCACATCTCCCAACGTGGAAAACCTCCATGGCCTCGAGATCCGCTCCCTTCATGAAGGGGCCGTCATGCACAGAAACTCCAACCTGAGCCAACGTCGGATCCTCGACCTGACTTCAGATGCATGACATATTGGTTCAGATCTGCAGGGGGTACCTGCCGTGCCCTCACCCTGAATCCGAAGTCTAGCTTGTGTTCTCAGACTTCCGTCCTCACTCTCCTGGCCCCGAAGCCCTCATGTTTGGCAATTCCGGACCGACAATGAAGCACTCGGCCTGCCCTCTAGAAAAAATATATTGCCTAATGAGCTGACCAGGCAGCTTAAATGAAGATAAACCTACACGGCACTCGAATGTACACAAATTATATAGTCTAACCTGGGCACTAATGCACTGTCTGACACAAACTGAGCCCGGACCTGCTGACGAACACCCAGACAGCTGACCGCACCCTGAGCACATCAGACCCGCCATGGCCTTAGGTCATCATCTCTTCCCTACATCACTTTTCAGGCTTCAGAACCTAGACCTTATCTCCAATCACTGCCCACGGGTGACTGTGATGCAGAAATCAGAACTCTTCCTGACCCATGGCAAGAAACCTTGTGGTTGGCATGTTGTCCAACGTTCAGTGTAGGACAAACCAGCATTCACCCTGAGGCCCCGCCCATTCTTGAGTGCGACGAGAGCATAAACACGCATTGTGACCTCAGCGTGAGTCCTGTCCTCTAGTAAGTCCTCTCAGTGGCTGGACCATTAGATGTCATAATGGGCTTGACATGTCCCTAGTCCCCAATTTTTAATCAGATTTCTGGTTGTCCAGTCGCCCCACCCCAGGGCTCTACTCTGGAATCCCTCATTTGGTGGGACATCTGAGGTTGAAAAACAAAATGAAACAAATCAACAACAACAACAAAAAAACGGACTTCTTCCATCCCCAGAACGACCGCAAACTCTTTGGACGGGACCGAACCCCCAGAGAGTAAGACTCGTCCATTTCCCATGAAGTCACCCGGCATTTTCCCGACCATGAGTGACACGATATCCAGAGACAAAAACTTGAGCAAGAGCCTCACACTCGCCCTTTTTTCATATTCCGAAGTGTTCTCCTCATGGTCTGTAGATCAGTCCTGCCATACCTATGACCCAAAACATAAGCCGATTTTGTGTTTTCAGACAACTGTCCAAACAACTCTGGCCTACACACCCTACAGGCTCAGGGCCCTGGAGCCAAACCTGAGGACTGTACTTGCCCTCTCCAAGGGAATTGTATGTGCCCATTCCAATGGCCACAACCCTACTAATAGGATAACCTCCAAAGTCCCTGAGGCCATCCCAAGAGTTGTGGCTTCCCAGGACAAACAGGGGCAATCTGAGCCCATCTGAGCACCTACCTGCACTCAGACTAGTAGACTGATGTCCCCAAAGGTAAAAAGGAACGAACAGGCCCCTAGGCACTAATCGGATCCATTGCTTTGGTTTCCAGGCATCTCTCCTCAGAGGCCTGGATTTCAATACCAGCATATGGCTGTTTCTTGACTCACCCATCAGAACAAATCTCATCTACACATGGGAAACATGCACGTTGGAGCTGTGTCAAAGCCTCTGTTTAGGAGAACCCTTCAGGGCCCCAGGGCCACCGCTTCATTCCAAGGTCTCCATAGACACAAAAACATATTAGGACACATCCACAGGAGAGTCCATTTCAACTCAGCCTCCTCGGTTGCCCCCCACATCCAGCAGATCTAACCTGTCTTGTTGCTTGGAGACAATTGGAATGCGAGGTGGGCTACCCAGCCATCCATCCTTAGAACCCTGCTCGGAATCGTTGGCCTGGAGCCAACCAACAGGTCTCAATTGTCCTGCAGAAGAATCTTTGCAGTTTGGAGCTTCTCACAACTCCCATCGTGGGAAAACCCCCATGTCCTCGTGATCCAACCCCCTTCAAGAAAGGACCATCAGGGCAGAAAATCCAACCTGAGCGAACGTCTGATCCTTACCCGGACTTCAGATGCACGAGATCTCTATTGAGGTCTGTAGATTGTGCCTGCCATATCCTCACCCAGAAACCTAGGTTGGCTTGGGTTCTCAGACTCCGTCCTCAGACTACTGGCCCACAAGCCTTCCAGTTTGGCAATCCAGAACTACAATGCCGTACTCTGCCTGCCCTTCAGAAGTAAAACATTGCCCTCAGGGCTACCCCGAAACTCCAAATGAGGATCAACCTGCACGCCATTCGGCTGTACCCCAAACATAGAGGCTGACCTGGGCACTATTTCCCCTTCTGACCCAGCCTGAGCCTGGACCTCCTGGTCCCACCCAGACAGCTGGCCGCACACTGAGCACATCGGACCCGCCATGGCCTTAGGTCGTCATCTCTTCCCAACTGCGGTTTTCAGGCTCCAGAACCTAGACCTTATCTCCAAACACTGCCCAGGGTTGAAAATGATGCAGAAATCAGAACTCTTTCCCCATGGCAAGAAACCTTGTGCTTGGCATGTTGTCCAACGTTCAGTGTAGTTGAAACAAGCATGGCCCATGAGGCCCAGCCCATGCTTGTGGGCCACATTGGTCACAAACACACATTGTGACCCTCAGCCTGAGCCCAGTCCTCAGGTAAGGCCTCTCAGGGCCTATATGAAGAGACAGCATATAGGGCTTGCCATGCCCCTAGGCCCCAATTTTTAACCATAGTTCGGGGTGTCCCTTCACTCTTCCCCAGGGCTCTGCTTTGGAATTCCTCTTTTGGTGGGACACCTGAGGTAACAAACCTGAAAGGAGTCCTCCCATCCCACAGATTGACGAAAAACAATTGGGATCGGGCCAAATCCACAGAGAGGAAGATTCGTCCATGGCCCATGAGACATCCCCAACATTCCACGGCCATCGCTGAAACAAAATCCAGAGACAAAAGCCTGAGCAAGCGCCTCAGACTCGCTCATTCTTCATATCCTGAAGAGTTCTTCTCATGGTTTGTAGATCGGGCGTGCCATACCTACGTCCCCAAACTTAAGCTGAGTTTGTGTTTTCAGTCTTCTGTCCTCAAAGTCCTGGGCCACACTCCCTCCAGGCTGGGGCCCTTGGAGCCACACATTAGGACTGCCCCCACCCAATCCATGGGAATTCTGCCCATTCCATTGTCAAAAATCGTACAAATTAGGAGAACCCTCCAAAGTCCCTGAGGCCATCCCAATAGTGTAGGTCGCCCGGGACAAAAAAGGGCGGTTGATACCAGCTGAGCATCTTCCTCCACTCATCTACCTCCACTCATACCAAGACGATTGAACCAGACAGGACCCGAGGCCATTATCGGATCCATTGCTTTGGTTTACAGGCATGTCTCCTCAAAAGCCTGGATTCCAATACCAGCAGAGGGGATTTCCTGAGGCACCCATCAGAACAAACCTCGTCTCCACAAGGAAACTTGTGCATGGGAGCTATGCCAAAGCTTAGGAGAATACTTCAGGGTCCCGGTGCCACCTCCCCATTCCAAGGCCCTCATGGACACAAACACACGTTAGGACCCATCCTCTGGAAAGTGCATTTCAACTCAGGCACCCCGGTTGCTCCCGCAGATCCATTAGATCTAAACTGTCTTGTTGCTAGGAGACAATTGGAAGGCGAGGCGGACTTCCCAGGCATCCATCCTGGAACAGTGCTCTGGAGTCATTCCATATGGGATGTCCTGGAGCTGTCCAACAGGTCTCAATTGTCCCACAGAAGGAATCCTTGAAGGGGGCATCCCACATCTCCCAACGTGGAAAACCTCCATGGCCTCGAGATCCACTCCCTTCATGAAGGGGCCGTCATGCACAGAAACTCCAACCTGAGCCAACGTCGGATCCTCGCCCTGACTTCAGATGCATGACATATTGGTTCAGATCTGCAGGGGGTACCTGCCGTGCCCTCACCCTGAATCCGAAGTCTAGCTTGTGTTCTCAGACTTCCGTCCTCACTCTCCTGGCCCCGAAGCCCTCATGTTTGGCAATTCCGGACCGACAATGAAGCACTCGGCCTGCCCTCTAGAAAAAATATATTGCCTAATGAGCTGACCAGGCAGCTTAAATGAAGATAAACCTACACGGCACTCGAATGTACCCAAATTATATAGTCTAACCTGGGCACTAATGCACTGTCTGACACAAACTGAGCCCGGACCTGCTGACGAACACCCAGACAGCTGACCGCACCCTGAGCACATCAGACCCGCCATGGCCTTAGGTCATCATCTCTTCCCTACATCACTTTTCAGGCTTCAGAACCTAGACCTTATCTCCAATCACTGCCCACGGGTGACTGTGATGCAGAAATCAGAACTCTTCCTGACCCATGGCAAGAAACCTTGTGGTTGGCATGTTGTCCAACGTTCAGTGTAGGACAAACCAGCATTCACCCTGAGGCCCCACCCATTCTTGAGTGCGACGAGAGCATAAACACGCATTGTGACCTCAGCGTGAGTCCTGTCCTCTAGTAAGTCCTCTCAGTGGCTGGACCATTAGATGTCATAATGGGCTTGACATGTCCCTAGTCCCCAATTTTTAATCAGATTTCTGGTTGTCCAGTCGCCCCACCCCAGGGCTCTACTCTGGAATCCCTCATTTGGTGGGACATCTGAGGTTGAAAAACAAAATGAAACAAATCAACAACAATAACAAAAAAACGGACTTCTTCCATCCCCAGAACGACCGCAAACTCTTTGGACGGGACCGAACCCCCAGAGAGTAAGACTCGTCCATTTCCCATGAAGTCACCCGGCATTTTCCCGACCATGAGTGACACGATATCCAGAGACAAAAACTTGAGCAAGAGCCGCACACTCGCCCTTTTTTCATATCCCGAAGTGTTCTCCTCATGGTCTGTAGATCAGTCCTGCCATACCTATGACCCAAAACATAAGCCGAGTTTGTGTTTTCAGACAACTGTCCAAACAGCTCTGGCCTACACACCCTACAGGCTCAGGGCCCTGGAGCCAAACCTGAGGACTGTACTTGCCCTCTCCAAGGGAATTGTATGTGCCCATTCCAATGGCCACAACCCTACTAGTAGGATAACCTCCAAAGTCCCTGAGGCCATCCCAATAGTTGTGGCTTCCCAGGACAAACAGGGGCAATCTGAGCCCATCTGAGCACCTACCTGCACTCAGACTCGTAGACTGATGTCCCCAGAGGTAAAAAGGAACGAACAGGCCCCTAGGCACTAATCGGATCCATTGCTTTGGTTTCCAGGCATCTCTCCTCAGAGGCCTGGATTTCAATACCAGCATATGGCTGTTTCTTGACTCACCCATCAGAACAAATCTCATCTACACATGGGAAACATGCACGTTGGAGCTGTGTCAAAGCCTCTGTTTAGGAGAACCCTTCAGGGCCCCAGGGCCACCGCTTCATTCCAAGGTCTCCATAGACACAAAAACATATTAGGACACATCCACAGGAGAGTCCATTTCAACTCAGCCTCCTCGGTTGCCCCCCACATCCAGCAGATCTAACCTGTCTTGTTGCTTGGAGACAATTGGAATGCGAGGTGGGCTACCCAGCCATCCATCCTTAGAACCCTGCTCGGAATCGTTGGCCTGGAGCCAACCAACAGGTCTCAATTGTCCTGCAGAAGAATCTTTGCAGTTTGGAGCTTCTCACAACTCCCATCGTGGGAAAACCCCCATGTCCTCGTGATCCAACCCCCTTCAAGAAAGGACCATCAGGGCAGAAAATCCAACCTGAGCGAACGTCTGATCCTTACCCGGACTTCAGATGCACGAGATCTCTATTGAGGTCTGTAGATTGTGCCTGCCATATCCTCACCCAGAAACCTAGGTTGGCTTGGGTTCTCAGACTCCGTCCTCAGACTACTGGCCCACAAGCCTTCCAGTTTGGCAATCCAGAACTACAATGCCGTACTCTGCCTGCCCTTCAGAAGTAAAACATTGCCCTCAGGGCTACCCCGAAACTCCAAATGAGGATCAACCTGCACGCCATTCGGCTGTACCCCAAACATAGAGGCTGACCTGGGCACTATTTCCCCTTCTGACCCAGCCTGAGCCTGGACCTCCTGGTCCCACCCAGACAGCTGGCCGCACACTGAGCACATCGGACCCGCCATGGCCTTAGGTCGTCATCTCTTCCCAACTGCGGTTTTCAGGCTCCAGAACCTAGACCTTATCTCCAAACACTGCCCAGGGTTGAAAATGATGCAGAAATCAGAACTCTTTCCCCATGGCAAGAAACCTTGTGCTTGGCATGTTGTCCAACGTTCAGTGTAGTTGAAACAAGCATGGCCCATGAGGCCCAGCCCATGCTTGTGGGCCACATTGGTCACAAACACACATTGTGACCCTCAGCCTGAGCCCAGTCCTCAGGTAAGGCCTCTCAGGGCCTATATGAAGAGACAGCATATAGGGCTTGCCATGCCCCTAGGCCCCAATTTTTAACCATAGTTCGGGGTGTCCCTTCACTCTTCCCCAGGGCTCTGCTTTGGAATTCCTCATTTGGTGGGTCACCTGAGGTAACAAACCTGAAAGGAGTCCTCCCATCCCACAGATTGACGAAAAACAATTGGGATCGGGCCAAATGCACAGAGAGGAAGATTCGTCCATGGCCCATGAGACATCCCCAACATTCCACGGCCATCGCTGAAACAAAATCCAGAGACAAAAGCCTGAGCAAGCGCCTCAGACTCGCTCATTCTTCATATCCTGAAGAGTTCTTCTCATGGTTTGTAGATCGGGCGTGCCATACCTACGTCCCCAAACTTAAGCTGAGTTTGTGTTTTCAGTCTTCTGTCCTCAAAGTCCTGGGCCACACTCCCTCCAGGCTGGGGCCCTTGGAGCCACACATTAGGACTGCCCCCACCCAATCCATGGGAATTCTGCCCATTCCATTGTCAAAAATCGTACAAATTAGGAGAACCCTCCAAAGTCCCTGAGGCCATCCCAATAGTGTAGGTCGCCCGGGACAAAAAAGGGCGGTTGATACCAGCTGAGCATCTTCCTCCACTCATCTACCTCCACTCATACCAAGACGATTGAACCAGACAGGACCCGAGGCCATTATCGGATCCATTGCTTTGGTTTACAGGCATGTCTCCTCAAAAGCCTGGATTCCAATACCAGCAGAGGGGATTTCCTGAGGCACCCATCAGAACAAACCTCGTCTCCACAAGGAAACTTGTGCATGGGAGCTATGCCAAAGCTTAGGAGAATACTTCAGGGTCCCGGTGCCACCTCCCCATTCCAAGGCCCTCATGGACACAAACACACGTTAGGACCCATCCTCTGGAAAGTGCATTTCAACTCAGCCACCCCGGTTGCTCCCGCATATCCATTAGATCTAAACTGTCTTGTTGCTAGGAGACAATTGGAAGGCGAGGCGGACTTCCCAGGCATCCATCCTCGAAGGGTGCTCTGGAGTCATTCCATAGGGGATGTCCTGGAGCTGTCCAACAGGTCTCAATTGTCCCGCAGAAGGAATCCTTGAAGGGGGCATCCCACATCTCCCAACGTGGAAAACCTCCATGGCCTCGAGATTCCGCTCCCTTCATGAAGGGGCCGTCATGCACAGAAACTCCAACCTGAGCCAACGTCGGATCCTCGCCCTGACTTCAGATGCATGAGATATTGGTTCAGATCTGCAGGGGGTACCTGCCGTGCCCTCACCCTGAATCCGAAGTCTAGCTTGTGTTCTCAGACTTCCGTCCTCACTCTCCTGGCCCCGAAGCCCTCAAGTTTGGCAATTCCGGACCGACAATGAAGCACTCTGCCTGCCCTCTAGAAAAAATATATTGCCTAATGAGCTGACCAGGCAGCTTAAATGAAGATAAACCTACACGGCACTCGAATGTACCCAAAGTATATAGTCTAACCTGGGCACTAATGCACTGTATGACACAACCTGAGCCCGGACCTGCTGACCAACACACAGACAGCTGACCGCGCCCTGAGCACATCAGACCCGCCATGGCCTTAGGTCATCATCTTTTCCCTACCTCAGATTTCAGGCTTCAGAACCTAGACATTATCTCCAATCACTGACCACGGGTGACTGTGATGCAGAAATCAGAACTCTTCCTGACCCATGGCAAGAAACCTTGTGGTTGGCATGTTGTCCAACGTTCAGTGTAGGACAAACCAGCATTCACCCTGAGGCCCCGCCCATTCTTGAGTGCGACGAGAGCATAAACACGCATTGTGACCTCAGCGTGAGTCCTGTCCTCTAGTAAGTCCTCTCAGTGGCTGGACCATTAGATGTCATAATGGGCTTGATATGTCCCTAGTCCCCAATTTTTAACCAGATTTCTGGTTGTCCAGTCGCCCCACCCCAGGGCTCTACTCTGGAATCCCTCATTTGGTGGGACATCTGAGGTTGAAAAACAAAATGAAACAAATCGACAACAACAACAAAAAAACGGACTTCTTCCATCCCCAGAATGACCCCAAACTCTTTGGACGGGACCGAACCCCCAGAGAGTAAGACTCGTCCATTTCCCGTGAAGTCACCCGGCAATTTCACGACCATGAGTGACACGATATCCAGAGACAAAAACTTGAGCAAGAGCCTGACACTCGCCCTTTTTTCATATCCCGAAGTGTTCTCCTCATGGTCTGTAGATCAGTCCTGCCATACCTATGACCCAAAACATAAGACGAGTTTGTGTTTTCAGACAACTGTCCAAACAGCTCTGGCCTCTACACCCTACAGGCTCAAGGCCCTGGAGCCAAACCTGAGGACTGTACTTGCCCTCTCCAAGGGAATTGTATGTGCCCATTCCAATGGCCACAACCCTACTAATAGGATAACCTCCAAAGTCCCTGAGGCCATCCCAAGAGTTGTGGCTTCCCAGGACAAACAGGGGCAATCTGAGCCCATCTGAGCACCTACCTGCACTCAGACCCGTAGACTGATGTCCCCAGAGGTAAAAAGGAACGAACAGGCCCCTAGGCACTAATCGGATCCATTGCTTTGGTTTCCAGGCATCTCTCCTCAGAGGCCTGGATTTCAATACCAGCATATGGCTGTTTCTTGACTCACCCATCAGAACAAATCTCATCTACACATGGGAAACATGCACGTTGGAGCTGTGTCAAAGCCTCTGTTTAGGAGAACCCTTCAGGGCCCCAGGGCCACCGCTTCATTCCAAGGTCTCCATAGACACAAAAACATATTAGGACACATCCACAGGAGAGTCCATTTCAACTCAGCCTCCTCGGTTGCCCCCCACATCCAGCAGATCTAACCTGTCTTGTTGCTTGGAGACCATTGGAATGCGAGGTGGGCTACCCAGCCATCCATCCTTAGAACCCTGCTCGGAATCGTTGGACTGGAGCCAACCAACAGGTCTCAATTGTCCTGCAGAAGAATCTTTGCAGTTTGGAGCTTCTCACAACTCCCATCGTGGGAAAACCCCCATGTCCTCGTGATCCAACCCCCTTCAAGAAAGGGCCATCAGGGCAGAAAGTCCAACCTGAGCGATCGTCTGATCCTTGCCCTGACTTCAGATGCACGAGATCTCTATTGAGGTCTGTAGATTGTGCCTGCCATATCCTCACCCAGAAACCTAGGCCTAGCTTGGGTTCTCAGACTCCGTCCTCAGACTACTGGCCCACAAGCCCTCCAGTTTGGCAATCCAGAACTACAATGCCGCACTCTGCCTGCCCTACAGAAGTAAAACATTGCCCTCAGGGCTACCCCGAAACCGCAAATGAGGATCAACCTGCACGCCAATCTGCTGTACCCAAAACATATAGGCTGACCTGGGCACTATTTCCCCTTCTGACCCAGCCTGAGCCTGGACCTCCTGGTCCCACCCAGACAGCTGGCCGCACACTGAGCACATTGGACCCGCCATGGCCTTAGGTCGTCATCTCTTCCCAAGTGCGGTTTTCAGGCTCCAGAACCTAGACCTTATCTCCAACCACTGCCCAGGGTTGAAAATGATGCAGAAATCAGAACACTTTCCCCATGGCAAGAAACCTTGTGCTTGGCATGATGTCCAACGTTCAGTGTAGTTGAAACAAGCGTGGCCCATGAGGCCCAGCCCATGCTTGCGGGCCACATTGGTCACAAACACACATTGTGACCCTCAGCCTGAGCCCAGTCCTCAGGTAAGGCCTCTCAGGGCCTATAAGAAGAGAGAGCATATTGGACTTGCCATGCCCCTTGGCCCCAATTTTTAACCATAGTTCGGGGTGTCCCTTCACTCTTCCCCAGGGCTCTGCTTTGGAATTCCTCTTTTGGTGGGACACCTGAGGTAACAAACCTGAAAGGAGTCCTCCCATTCCACAGATTGACGAAAAACAATTGGGATCGGGCCAAATCCACAGAGAGGAAGATTCATCCATGGCCCATGAGAACTCCCCAAAATTCCACGGCCAACGCTGAAACAAAATCCCGAGAGAAAAGCCTGAGCAAGCGACTCATACTCGCTCATTCTTCATATCCTGAAGAGTTCTTCTCATGGTTTGTAGATCGGGCGTGCCATACCTACGTCCCCAAACTTAAGCTGAGTTTGTGTTTTCAGTCTTCTGTCCTCAAAGTCCTGGGCCACACCCCCTCCAGGCTGGGGCCCCTGGAGCCACACATTAGGACTGCCCCCACCCAATCCATGGGAATTCTGCCCATTCCATTGTCAAAAAACGTACAAATTAGGAGAACCCTCCAAAGTCCCTGAGGCCATCCCAATAGTGTAGGTCGCCCGGGACAAAAAAGGGCGGTTGATACCGGCTGAGCAACTACCTCCACTCATCTACCTCCACTCATACCAAGAAGATTGAACCAGACAGGACCCGAGGCCATTATCGGATCCATTGCTTTGATTTACAGGCATGTCTCCTCAAAAGCCTGGATTCCAATACCAGCAGAGGGGATTTCCTGAGGCACCCATCAGAACAAATCTCGTCTCCACAAGGAAACGTGTGCATGAGAGCTAAGCCAAAGCTTAGGAGAATACTTCAGGGTCCCGGTGCCACCTCCCCATTCCAAGGCCCTCATGGACACAAACACACGTTAGGACCCATCCTCTGGAAAGTGCATTTCAACTCAGCCACCCCGGTGGCTCCCGCTGATCCATTAGATCTAAACTGTCTTGTTGCTAGGAGACAATTGGAAGGCGAGGCGGACTTCCCAGGCATCCATCCTGGAACGGTGCTCTGGAGTCATTCCATATGGGATGTCCTGGAGCTGTCCAACAGGTCTCAATTGTCCCGCAGAAGGAATCCTTGAAGGGGGCATCCCACATCTCCCAACGTGGAAAACCTCCATGGCCTCGAGATTCCGCTCCCTTCATGAAGGGGCCGTCATGCACAGAAACTCCAACCTGAGCCAACGTCGGATCCTCGCCCTGACTTCAGATGCATGAGATGTTGGTTCAGATCTGCAGGGGGTACCTGCCGTGCCCTCACCCTGAATCCGAAGTCTAGCTTGTGTTCTCAGACTTCCGTCCTCACTCTCCTGGCCCCGAAGCCCTCAAGTTTGGCAATTCCGGACCGACAATGAAGCACTCTGCCATGTCCTCTACAAAAAATATATTGCCTAATGAGCAGCCCAGGCAGCTTAAATGAGGATAAACCTACACGGCACTCGAATGTACCCAAATTATATAGTCTAACCTGGGCACTAATGCACTGTCTGACACAACCTGAGCCCGGACCTGCTGACCAACACCCAGACAGCTGACCGCACGCTGAGCACATCAGACCCGCCATGGCCTTAGGTCATCATCTCTTCCCTACCTCAGTTTTCAGGCTTCAGAACCTAGACCTTAACTCCAATCACTGCCCACGGGTGACTGTGATGCAGAAATCAGAACTCTTCCTGACCCATGGCAAGAAACCTTGTGGTTGGCATGTTGTCCAACGTTCAGTGTAGGAGAAAACAGCATTCACCCTGAGGCCCCACCCATTCTTGAGTGCGACGAGAGCATAAACACGGATTGTGACCTCAGCGTGAGTCCTGTCCTCTAGTAAGTCCTCTCAGTGGCTAGACCATTAGATGTCATAATGGGCTTGACATATCCCTAGTCCCCAATTTTTAACCAGAATTCTGGTTGTCCAGTCGACCCACCCCAGGGCTCTACTCTGGAATCCCTCATTTGGTGGGACATCTGAGGTTGAAAAACAAAATGAAACAAATCGACAACAACAAAAAAACGGACTTCTTCCATCCCCAGAATGACCCCAAACTCTTTGGATGGGACCGAACCCCCAGAGAGTAAGACTCGTCCATTTCCCATGAAGTCACCCGGCAATTTCACGACCATGAGTGACACGATATCCAGAGACAAAAACTTGAGCAAGAGCCTCACACTCGCCCTTTTTTCATATCCCGAAGTGTTCTCCTCATGGTCTGTAGATCAGTCCTGCCATACCTTTGACCCAAAACATAAGCCGAGTTTGTGTTTTCAGACAACTGTCCAAAGAGCTCTGGCCTACACACCCTACAGGCTCAGGGCCCTCGAGCCAAACCTGAGGACTGTACTTGCCCTCTCCAAGGGAAGTGTATGTGCCCATTCCAATGGCCACAACCCTACTAGTAGGATAACCTCCAAAGTCCCTGAGGCCATCCCAATAGTTGTGGCTTCCCAGGACAAACAGGGGCAATCTGAGCCCATCTGAGCACCTACCTGCACTCAGACCCGTAGACTGATGTCCCCAGAGGTAAAAAGGAACGAACAGGCCCCTAGGCACTAATCGGATCCATTGCTTTGGTTTCCAGGCATCTCTCCTCAGAGGCCTGGATTTCAATACCAGCATATGGCTGTTTTTTGACTCACCCATCAGAATAAATCTCATCTACACATGGGAAACATGCACGTTGGAGCTGTGTCAAAGCCTCTGTTTAGGAGAACCCTTCAGGGCCCCAGGGCCACCGCTTCATTCAAAGGTCTCCATAGACACAAAAACATATTAGGACACATCCACAGGAGAGTCCATTTCAACTCAGCCTCCTCGGTTGCCCCCCACATCCAGCAGATCTAACCTGTCTTGTTGCTTGGAGACAATTGGAATGCGAGGTGGGCTACCCAGCCATCCATCCTTAGAACCCTGCTCGGAATCGTTGGACTGGAGCCAACCAACAGGTCTCAATTGTCCTGCAGAAAATCTTTGCAGTTTGGAGCTTCTCACAACTCCCATCGTGCGAAAACCCCAATGTCCTCGTGATCCAACCCCCTTCAAGAAAGGGCCATCAGGGCAGAAAGTCCAACCTGAGCGATCGTCTGATCCTTGCCCTGACATCAGATGCACGAGATCTCGATTGAGGTCTGTAGATTGTGCCTGCCATATCCTCACCCAGAAACCTAGGCCTAGCTTGGTTTCTCAGACTCTGTCCTCAGACTACTGGCCCACAAGCCCTCCAGTTTGGCAATCCAGAACTACAATACCGCACTCTGCCTGCCCTACAGAAGTAAAACATTGCCCTCAGGGCTACCCCGAAACCGCAAATGAGGATCAACCTGCACGCCATTCGGCTGTACCCCAAACATATAGGCTGACCTGTGCACTATTTCCTCTTCTGACCCAGCCTGAGCCTGGACCTCCTGGTCCCACCCAGACAGCTGGCCGGAAACTGAGCACATCGGACCCGCCATGGCCTTAGGTCGTCATCTCTTCCCAACTGCGGTTTTCAGGCTCCAGAACCTAGACCTTATCTCCAACCACTGCCCAGGGTTGAAAATGATGCAGAAATCAGAACTCTTTCCCCATGGCAAGAAACCTTGTGGTTGGCATATTGTCCAACGTTCAGGGTAGTTGAAACAAGCGTGTCCCATGAGGCCCAGCCCATGCTTGCGGGCCACATTGGTCACAAACACACATTGTGACCCTCAGCCTGAGCCCAGTCCTCAGGTAAGCCCTCTCAGGGCCTATATGAAGAGACAGCATATTGGGCTTGCCATGCCCCTAGGCCCCAATTTTTAACCATAGTTCGGGGTGTCCCTTCACTCTTCCCCAGGGCTCTGCTTTGGAATTCCTCTTTTGGTGGGACACCTGAGGTAACAAACCTGAAAGGAGTCCTCCCATCCCACAGATTGACGAAAAACAATTGGGATCGGCTCAAATCCACAGAGAGGAAGATTCGTCCATGGCCCATGAGACCTCCCCAACATTCCACGGCCATCGCTGAAACAAAATCCAGAGACAAAAGCCTGAGCAAGCTCCTCAGACTCGCTCATTCTTCATATCCTGAAGAGTTCTTCTCATGGTTTGTAGATCGGGCGTGCCATACCTACGTCCCCACACTTAAGCTGAGTTTGTGTTTTCAGTCTTCTGTCCTCAAAGTACTGGGCCACACTCCCTCCAGGCTGGGGCCCCTGGAGCCACACATTAGGACTGCCCCCACCCAATCCATGGAATTCTGCCCATTCCATTGTCAAAAATCGTACAAATTAGAAGAACCCTCCAAAGTCCCTGAGGCCATCCCAATAGTGTAGGTCGCCCGGGGCCAAAAAAGGGCGGTTGATACCGGCTGAGCATCTACCTCCACTCATCTACCTCCACTCATACCAAGAAGATTGAACCAGACAGGACCCGAGGCCATTATCGGATCCATTGCTTTGGTTTACAGGCATGTCTCCTCAAAAGCCTGCATTCCAATACCAGCAGAGGGGATTTCCTGAGGCACCCATCAGAACAAATCTCGTCTCCACAAGGAAACTTGTGCATGGGAGCTATGCCAAAGCTTAGGAGAATACTTCAGGGTCCCGGTGCCACCTCCCCATTCCAAGGCCCTCATGGACACAAATACACGTTAGGACCCATCCTCTGGAAAGTGCATTTCAACTCAGCCACCCCGGTTGCTCCCGCAGATCCATTAGATCTAAACTGTCTTGTTGCTAGGAGACAATTGGAAGGCGAGGCGGACTTCCCAGGCATCCATCCTGGAACGGTGCTCTGGAGTCATACCATATGTGATGTCCTGGAGCTGTCCAACAGGTCTCAATTGTCCCGCAGAAGGAATCCTTGAAGGGGGCATCCCACATCTCCCAACGTGGAAAACCTCCATGGCCTCGAGATTCCGCTCCCTTCATGAAGGGGCCGTCATGCACAGAAACTCCAACCTGAGCCAACGTGGGATCCTCGCCCTGACTTCAGATGCATGAGATATTGGTTCAGATCTGCAGGGAGTACCTGCCGTGCCCTCACCCTGAATCCGAAGTCTAGCTTGTGTTCTCAGACTCCCGTCCTCACTCTCCTGGCCCCGAAGCCCTCAAGTTTGGCAATTCCGGACCGACAATGAAGCACTCTGCCTGCCCTCTAGAAAAAATATATTGCCTAATGAGCAGCCCAGGCAGCTTAAATGAGGATAAACCTACACGGCACTCGAATGTACCCAAATTATATAGTCTAACCTGGGCACTAATTCACTGTCTGACACAACCTGAGCCCGGACCTGCTGACCAACACCCAGACAGCTGACCGCACCCTGAGCACATCAGACCCGCCCTGACCTTAGGTCATCATCTCTTCCCTACCTCAGTTTTCAGGCTTCAGAACCTAGACCTTATCTCCAATCACTGCCCACGGGTGACTGTGATGCAGAAATCAGAACTCTTCCTGACCCATGGCAAGAAACCTTGTGGTTGGCATGTTGTCCAACGTTAAGTTTAGGAGAAAACAGCATTCCCCTTGAGGCCCCGCCCATTCTTGAGTGCGACGAGAGCATAAACACGCATTGTGACCTCAGCGTGAGTCCTGTCCTCTAGTAAGTCCTCTCAGTGGCTGGACCATTAGATGTCATAATGGGCTTGACATGTCCCTAGTCCCCAATTTTTAACCTGATTTCTGGTTGTCCAGTCGCCCCACCCCAGGGCTCTACTCTGGAATCCCTCATTTGGTGGGACATCTGAGGTTGAAAAACAAAATGAAACAAATCGACAACAACAACAAAAAAACGGACTTCTTCCATCCCCAGAATGACCGCAAACTCTTTGGACGGGACCGAACCCCCAGAGAGTAAGACTCGTCCATTTCCCATGAAGTCACTCGGCAATTTCACGACCATGAGTGACACGATAACCAGAGACAAATACTTGAGCAAGAGCCTCACACTCGCCCTTTTTTCATATCCCGAAGTGTTCTCCTCATGGTCTGTAGATCAGTCCTGCCATACCTATGACCCAAAACATAAGACGAGTTTGTGTTTTCAGACAACTGTCCAAACAGCTCTGGCCTCTACACCCTACAGGCTCAAGGCCCTGGAGCCAAACCTGAGGACTGTACTTGCCCTCTCCAAGGGAATTGTATGTGCCCATTCCAATGGCCACAACCCTACTAATAGGATAACCTCCAAAGTCCCTGAGGCCATCCCAAGAGTTGTGGCTTCCCAGGACAAACAGGGGCAATCTGAGCCCATCTGAGCACCTACCTGCACTCAGACCCGTAGACTGATGTCCCCAGAGGTAAAAAGGAACGAACAGGCCCCTAGGCACTAATCGGATCCATTGCTTTGGTTTCCAGGCATCTCTCCTCAGAGGCCTGGATTTCAATACCAGCATATGGCTGTTTCTTGACTCACCCATCAGAACAAATCTCATCTACACATGGGAAACATGCACGTTGGAGCTGTGTCAAAGCCTCTGTTTAGGAGAACCCTTCAGGGCCCCAGGGCCACCGCTTCATTCCAAGGTCTCCATAGACACAAAAACATATTAGGACACATCCACAGGAGAGTCCATTTCAACTCAGCCTCCTCGGTTGCCCCCCACATCCAGCAGATCTAACCTGTCTTGTTGCTTGGAGACCATTGGAATGCGAGGTGGGCTACCCAGCCATCCATCCTTAGAACCCTGCTCGGAATCGTTGGACTGGAGCCAACCAACAGGTCTCAATTGTCCTGCAGAAGAATCTTTGCAGTTTGGAGCTTCTCACAACTCCCATCGTGGGAAAACCCCCATGTCCTCGTGATCCAACCCCCTTCAAGAAAGGGCCATCAGGGCAGAAAGTCCAACCTGAGCGATCGTCTGATCCTTGCCCTGACTTCAGATGCACGAGATCTCTATTGAGGTCTGTAGATTGTGCCTGCCATATCCTCACCCAGAAACCTAGGCCTAGCTTGGGTTCTCAGACTCCGTCCTCAGACTACTGGCCCACAAGCCCTCCAGTTTGGCAATCCAGAACTACAATGCCGCACTCTGCCTGCCCTACAGAAGTAAAACATTGCCCTCAGGGCTACCCCGAAACCGCAAATGAGGATCAACCTGCACGCCAATCTGCTGTACCCAAAACATATAGGCTGACCTGGGCACTATTTCCCCTTCTGACCCAGCCTGAGCCTGGACCTCCTGGTCCCACCCAGACAGCTGGCCGCACACTGAGCACATCGGACCCGCCATGGCCTTAGGTCGTCATCTCTTCCCAAGTGCGGTTTTCAGGCTCCAGAACCTAGACCTTATCTCCAACCACTGCCCAGGGTTGAAAATGATGCAGAAATCAGATCACTTTCCCCATGGCAAGAAACCTTGTGCTTGGCATGTTGTCCAACGTTCAGTGTAGTTGAAACAAGCGTGGCCCATGAGGCCCAGCCCATGCTTGCGGGCCACATTGGTCACAAACACACATTGTGACCCTCAGCCTGAGCCCAGTCCTCAGGTAAGGCCTCTCAGGGCCTATAAGAAGAGAGAGCATATTGGACTTGCCATGCCCCTAGGCCCCAATTTTTAACCATAGTTCGGGGTGTCCCTTCACTCTTCCCCAGGGCTCTGCTTTGGAATTCCTCTTTTGGTGGGACACCTGAGGTAACAAACCTGAAAGGAGTCCTCCCATTCCACAGATTGACGAAAAACAATTGGGATCGGGCCAAATCCACAGAGAGGAAGATTCATCCATGGCCCATGAGAACTCCCCAAAATTCCACGGCCAACGCTGAAACAAAATCCCGAGAGAAAAGCCTGAGCAAGCGACTCATACTCGCTCATTCTTCATATCCTGAAGAGTTCTTCTCATGGTTTGTAGATCGGGCGTGCCATACCTACGTCCCCAAACTTAAGCTGAGTTTGTGTTTTCAGTCTTCTGTCCTCAAAGTCCTGGGCCACACCCCCTCCAGGCTGGGGCCCCTGGAGCCACACATTAGGACTGCCCCCACCCAATCCATGGGAATTCTGCCCATTCCATTGTCAAAAATCGTACAAATTAGGAGAACCCTCCAAAGTCCCTGAGGCCATCCCAATAGTGTAGGTCGCCCGGGACAAAAAAGGGCGGTTGATACCGGCTGAGCAACTACCTCCACTCATCTACCTCCACTCATACCAAGAAGATTGAACCAGACAGGACCCGAGGCCATTATCGGATCCATTGCTTTGATTTACAGGCATGTCTCCTCAAAAGCCTGGATTCCAATACCAGCAGAGGGGATTTCCTGAGGCACCCATCAGAACAAATCTCGTCTCCACAAGGAAACGTGTGCATGGGAGCTAAGCCAAAGCTTAGGAGAATACTTCAGGGTCCCGGTGCCACCTCCCCATTCCAAGGCCCTCATGGACACAAACACACGTTAGGACCCATCCTCTGGAAAGTGCATTTCAACTCAGCCACCCCGGTGGCTCCCGCTGATCCATTAGATCTAAACTGTCTTGTTGCTAGGAGACAATTGGAAGGCGAGGCGGACTTCCCAGGCATCCATCCTGGAACGGTGCTCTGGAGTCATTCCATATGGGATGTCCTGGAGCTGTCCAACAGGTCTCAATTGTCCCGCAGAAGGAATCCTTGAAGGGGGCATCCCACATCTCCCAACGTGGAAAACCTCCATGGCCTCGAGATTCCGCTCCCTTCATGAAGGGGCCGTCATGCACAGAAACTCCAACCTGAGCCAACGTCGGATCCTCGCCCTGACTTCAGATGCATGAGATGTTGGTTCAGATCTGCAGGGGGTACCTGCCGTGCCCTCACCCTGAATCCGAAGTCTAGCTTGTGTTCTCAGACTTCCGTCCTCACTCTCCTGGCCCCGAAGCCCTCAAGTTTGGCAATTCCGGACCGACAATGAAGCACTCTGCCATGTCCTCTAGAAAAAATATATTGCCTAATGAGCAGCCCAGGCAGCTTAAATGAGGATAAACCTACACGGCACTCGAATGTACCCAAATTATATAGTCTCACCTGGGCACTAATGCACTGTCTGACACAACCTGAGCCCGGACCTGCTGACCAACACCCAGACAGCTGACCGCACGCTGAGCACATCAGACCCGCCATGGCCTTAGGTCATCATCTCTTCCCTACCTCAGTTTTCAGGCTTCAGAACCTAGACCTTAACTCCAATCACTGCCCACGGGTGACTGTGATGCAGAAATCAGAACTCTTCCTGACCCATGGCAAGAAACCTTGTGGTTGGCATGTTGTCCAACGTTCAGTGTAGGAGAAAACAGCATTCACCCTGAGGCCCCACCCATTCTTGAGTGCGACGAGAGCATAAACACGGATTGTGACCTCAGCGTGAGTCCTGTCCTCTAGTAAGTCCTCTCAGTGGCTAGACCATTAGATGTCATAATGGGCTTGACATATCCCTAGTCCCCAATTTTTAACCAGAATTCTGGTTGTCCAGTCGACCCACCCCAGGGCTCTACTCTGGAATCCCTCATTTGGTGGGACATCTGAGGTTGAAAAACAAAATGAAACAAATCGACAACAACAAAAAAACGGACTTCTTCCATCCCCAGAATGACCCCAAACTCTTTGGATGGGACCGAACCCCCAGAGAGTAAGATTCGTCCATTTCCCATGAAGTCACCCGGCAATTTCACGACCATGAGTGACACGATATCCAGAGACAAAAACTTGAGCAAGAGCCTCACACTCGCCCTTTTTTCATATCCCGAAGTGTTCTCCTCATGGTCTGTAGATCAGTCCTGCCATACCTTTGACCCAAAACATAAGCCGAGTTTGTGTTTTCAGACAACTGTCCAAACAGCTCTGGCCTACACACCCTACAGGCTCAGGGCCCTGGAGCCAAACCTGAGGACTGTACTTGCCCTCTCCAAGGGAATTGATGTGCCCATTCCAATGGCCACAACCCTACTAGTAGGATAACCTCCAAAGTCCCTGAGGCCATCCCAATAGTTGTGGCTTCCCAGGACAAACAGGGGCAATGTGAGCCCATCTGAGCACCTACCTGCACTCAGACCCGTAGACTGATGTCCCCAGAGGTAAAAAGGAACGAACAGGCCCCTAGGCACTAATCGGATCCATTGCTTTGGTTTCCAGGCATCTCTCCTCAGAGGCCTGGATTTCAATACCAGCATATGGCTGTTTTTTGACTCACCCATCAGAATAAATCTCATCTACACATGGGAAACATGCACGTTGGAGCTGTGTCAAAGCCTCTGTTTAGGAGAACCCTTCAGGGCCCCAGGGCCACCGCTTCATTCAAAGGTCTCCATAGACACAAAAACATATTAGGACACATCCACAGGAGAGTCCATTTCAACTCAGCCTCCTCGGTTGCCCCCCACATCCAGCAGATCTAACCTGTCTTGTTGCTTGGAGACAATTGGAATGCGAGGTGGGCTACCCAGCCATCCATCCTTAGAACCCTGCTCGGAAAGGTTGGACTGGAGCCAACCAACAGGTCTCAATTGTCCTGCAGAAGAATCTTTGCAGTTTGGAGCTTCTCACAACTCCCATCGTGCGAAAACCCCAATGTCCTCGTGATCCAACCCCCTTCAAGAAAGGGCCATCAGGGCAGAAAGTCCAACCTGAGCGATCGTCTGATCCTTGCCCTGACATCAGATGCACGAGATCTCGATTGAGGTCTGTAGATTGTGCCTGCCATATCCTCACCCAGAAACCTAGGCCTAGCTTGGTTTCTCAGACTCTGTCCTCAGACTACTGGCCCACAAGCCCTCCAGTTTGGCAATCCAGAACTACAATACCGCACTCTGCCTGCCCTACAGAAGTAAAACATTGCCCTCAGGGCTACCCCGAAACCGCAAATGAGGATCAACCTGCACGCCATTCGGCTGTACCCCAAACATATAGGCTGACCTGTGCACTATTTCCCCTTCTGACCCAGCCTGAGCCTGGACCTCCTGGTCCCACCCAGACAGCTGGCCGGAAACTGAGCACATCGGACCCGCCATGGCCTTAGGTCGTCATCTCTTCCCAACTGCGGTTTTCAGGCTCCAGAACCTAGACCTTATCTCCAACCACTGCCCAGGGTTGAAAATGATGCAGAAATCAGAACTCTTTCCCCATGGCATGAAACCTTGTGGTTGGCATATTGTCCAACGTTCAGGGTAGTTGAAACAAGCGTGTCCCATGAGGCCCAGCCCATGCTTGCGGGCCACATTGGTCACAAACACACATTGTGACCCTCAGCCTGAGCCCAGTCCTCAGGTAAGGCCTCTCAGGGCCTATATGAAGAGACAGCATATTGGGCTTGCCATGCCCCTAGGCCCCAATTTTTAACCATAGTTCGGGGTGTCCCTTCACTCTTCCCCAGGGCTCTGCTTTGGAATTCCTCTTTTGGTGGGACACCTGAGGTAACAAACCTGAAAGGAGTCCTCCCATCCCACAGATTGACGAAAAACAATTGGGATCGGCTCAAATCCACAGAGAGGAAGATTCGTCCATGGCCCATGAGACCTCCCCAACATTCCACGGCCATCGCTGAAACAAAATCCAGAGACAAAAGCCTGAGCAAGCTCCTCAGACTCGCTCATTCTTCATATCCTGAAGAGTTCTTCTCATGGTTTGTAGATCGGGCGTGCCATACCTACGTCCCCACACTTAAGCTGAGTTTGTGTTTTCAGTCTTCTGTCCTCAAAGTACTGGGCCACACTCCCTCCAGGCTGGGGCCCCTGGAGGCACACATTAGGACTGCCCCCACCCAATCCATGGGAATTCTGCCCATTCCATTGTCAAAAATCGTACAAATTAGAAGAACCCTCCAAAGTCCCTGAGGCCATCCCAATAGTGTAGGTCGCCCGGGGCCAAAAAAGGGCGGTTGATACCGGCTGAGCATCTACCTCCACTCATCTACCTCCACTCATACCAAGAAGATTGAACCAGACAGGACCCGAGGCCATTATCGGATCCATTGCTTTGGTTTACAGGCATGTCTCCTCAAAAGCCTGCATTCCAATACCAGCAGAGGGGATTTCCTGAGGCACCCATCAGAACAAATCTCGTCTCCACAAGGAAACTTGTGCATGGGAGCTATGCCAAAGCTTAGGAGAATACTTCAGGGTCCCGGTGCCACCTCCCCATTCCAAGGCCCTCATGGACACAAATACACGTTAGGACCCATCCTCTGGAAAGTGCATTTCAACTCAGCCACCCCGGTTGCTCCCGCAGATCCATTAGATCTAAACTGTCTTGTTGCTAGGAGACAATTGGAAGGCGAGGCGGACTTCCCAGGCATCCATCCTGGAACGGTGCTCTGGAGTCATTCCATATGGGATGTCCTGGAGCTGTCCAACAGGTCTCAATTGTCCCGCAGAAGGAATCCTTGAAGGGGGCATCCCACATCTCCCAACGTGGAAAACCTCCATGGCCTCGAGATTCCGCTCCCTTCATGAAGGGGCCGTCATGCACAGAAACTCCAACCTGAGCCAACGTGGGATCCTCGCCCTGACTTCAGATGCATGAGATATTGGTTCAGATCTGCAGGGAGTACCTGCCGTGCCCTCACCCTGAATCCGAAGTCTAGCTTGTGTTCTCAGACTCCCGTCCTCACTCTCCTGGCCCCGAAGCCCTCAAGTTTGGCAATTCCGGACCGACAATGAAGCACTCTGCCTGCCCTCTAGAAAAAATATATTGCCTAATGAGCAGCCCAGGCAGCTTAAATGAGGATAAACCTACACGGCACTCGAATGTACCCAAATTATATAGTCTAACCTGGGCACTAATTCACTGTCTGACACAACCTGAGCCCGGACCTGCTGACCAACAGCCAGACAGCTGACCGCACCCTGAGCACATCAGACCCGCCCTGACCTTAGGTCATCATCTCTTCCCTACCTCAGTTTTCAGGCTTCAGAACCTAGACCTTATCTCCAATCACTGCCCACGGGTGACTGTGATGCAGAAATCAGAACTCTTCCTGACCCATGGCAAGAAACCTTGTGGTTGGCATGTTGTCCAACGTTAAGTTTAGGAGAAAACAGCATTCCCCTTGAGGCCCCGCCCATTCTTGAGTGCGACGAGAGCATAAACACGCATTGTGACCTCAGCGTGAGTCCTGTCCTCTAGTAAGTCCTCTCAGTGGCTGGACCATTAGATGTCATAATGGGCTTGACATGTCCCTAGTCCCCAATTTTTAACCTGATTTCTGGTTGTCCAGTCGCCCCACCCCAGGGCTCTACTCTGGAATCCCTCATTTGGTGGGACATCTGAGGTTGAAAAACAAAATGAAACAAATCGACAACAACAACAAAAAAACGGACTTCTTCCATCTCCAGAATGACCCCAAACTCTTTGGACGGGACCGAACCCCCAGAGAGTAAGACTCGTCCATTTCCCATGAAGTCAATCGGCAATTTCACGACCATGAGTGACACGATAACCAGAGACAAATACTTGAGCAAGAGCCTCACACTCGCCCTTTTTTCATATCCCGAAGTGTTCTCCTCATGGTCTGTAGATCAGTCCTGCCATACCTATGACCCAAAACATAAGACGAGTTTGTGTTTTCAGACAACTGTCCAAACAGCTCTGGCCTCTACACCCTACAGGCTCAAGGCCCTGGAGCCAAACCTGAGGACTGTACTTGCCCTCTCCAAGGGAATTGTATGCGCCCATTCCAATGGCCACAACCCTACTAATAGGATAACCTCCAAAGTCCCTGAGGCCAACCCAAGAGTTGTGGCTTCCCAGGACAAACAGGGGCAATCTGAGCCCATCTGAGCACCTACCTGCACTCAGACCCGTAGACTGATGTCCCCAGAGGTAAAAAGGAACGAACAGGCCCCTAGGCACTAATCGGATCCATTGCTTTGGTTTCCAGGCATCTCTCCTCAGAGGCCTGGATTTCAATACCAGCATATGGCTGTTTCTTGACTCACCCATCAGAACAAATCTCATCTACACATGGGAAACATGCACGTTGGAGCTGTGTCAAAGCCTCTGTTTAGGAGAACCCTTCAGGGCCCCAGGGCCACCGCTTCATTCCAAGGTCTCCATAGACACAAAAACATATTAGGACACATCCACAGGAGAGTCCATTTCAACTCAGCCTCCTCGGTTGCCCCCCACATCCAGCAGATCTAACCTGTCTTGTTGCTTGGAGACAATTGGAATGCGAGGTGGGCTACCCAGCCATCCATCCTTAGAACCCTGCTCGGAATCGTTGGACTGGAGCCAACCAACAGGTCTCAATTGTCCTGCAGAAGAATCTTTGCAGTTTGGAGCTTCTCACAACTCCCATCGTGGGAAAACCCCCATGTCCTCGTGATCCAACCCCCTTCAAGAAAGGGCCATCAGGGCAGAAAGTCCAACCTGAGCGATCGTCTGATCCTTGCCCTGACTTCAGATGCACGAGATCTCTATTGAGGTCTGTAGATTGTGCCTGCCATATCCTCACCCAGAAACCTAGGCCTAGCTTGGGTTCTCAGACTCCGTCCTCAGACTACTGGCCCACAAGCCCTCCAGTTTGGCAATCCAGAACTACAATGCCGCACTCTGCCTGCCCTACAGAAGTAAAACATTGCCCTCAGGGCTACCCCGAAACCGCAAATGAGGATCAACCTGCACGCCAATCTGCTGTACCCAAAACATATAGGCTGACCTGGGCACTATTTCCCCTTCTGACCCAGCCTGAGCCTGGACCTCCTGGTCCCACCCAGACAGCTGGCCGCACACTGAGCACATCGGACCCGCCATGGCCTTAGGTCGTCATCTCTTCCCAAGTGCGGTTTTCAGGCTCCAGAACCTAGACCTTATCTCCAACCACTGCCCAGGGTTGAAAATGATGCAGAAATCAGAACACTTTCCCCATGGCAAGAAACCTTGTGCTTGGCATGATGTCCAACGTTCAGTGTAGTTGAAACAAGCGTGGCCCATGAGGCCCAGCCCATGCTTGCGGGCCACATTGGTCACAAACACACATTGTGACCCTCAGCCTGAGCCCAGTCCTCAGGTAAGGCCTCTCAGGGCCTATAAGAAGAGAGAGCATATTGGACTTGCCATGCCCCTTGGCCCCAATTTTTAACCATAGTTCGGGGTGTCCCTTCACTCTTCCCCAGGGCTCTGCTTTGGAATTCCTCTTTTGGTGGGACACCTGAGGTAACAAACCTGAAAGGAGTCCTCCCATTCCACAGATTGACGAAAAACAATTGGGATCGGGCCAAATCCACAGAGAGGAAGATTCATCCATGGCCCATGAGAACTCCCCAAAATTCCACGGCCAACGCTGAAACAAAATCCCGAGAGAAAAGCCTGAGCAAGCGACTCATACTCGCTCATTCTTCATATCCTGAAGAGTTCTTCTCATGGTTTGTAGATCGGGCGTGCCATACCTACGTCCCCAAACTTAAGCTGAGTTTGTGTTTTCAGTCTTCTGTCCTCAAAGTCCTGGGCCACACCCCCTCCAGGCTGGGGCCCCTGGAGCCACACATTAGGACTGCCCCCACCCAATCCATGGGAATTCTGCCCATTCCATTGTCAAAAATCGTACAAATTAGGAGAACCCTCCAAAGTCCCTGAGGCCATCCCAATAGTGTAGGTCGCCCGGGACAAAAAAGGGCGGTTGATACCGGCTGAGCAACTACCTCCACTCATCTACCTCCACTCATACCAAGAAGATTGAACCAGACAGGACCCGAGGCCATTATCGGATCCATTGCTTTGATTTACAGGCATGTCTCCTCAAAAGCCTGGATTCCAATACCAGCAGAGGGGATTTCCTGAGGCACCCATCAGAACAAATCTCGTCTCCACAAGGAAACGTGTGCATGGGAGCTAAGCCAAAGCTTAGGAGAATACTTCAGGGTCCCGGTGCCACCTCCCCATTCCAAGGCCCTCATGGACACAAACACACGTTAGGACCCATCCTCTGGAAAGTGCATTTCAACTCAGCCACCCCGGTGGCTCCCGCTGATCCATTAGATCTAAACTGTCTTGTTGCTAGGAGACAATTGGAAGGCGAGGCGGACTTCCCAGGCATCCATCCTGGAACGGTGCTCTGGAGTCATTCCATATGGGATGTCCTGGAGCTGTCCAACAGGTCTCAATTGTCCCGCAGAAGGAATCCTTGAAGGGGGCATCCCACATCTCCCAACGTGGAAAACCTCCATGGCCTCGAGATTCCGCTCCCTTCATGAAGGGGCCGTCATGCACAGAAACTCCAACCTGAGCCAACGTCGGATCCTCGCCCTGACTTCAGATGCATGAGATGTTGGTTCAGATCTGCAGGGGGTACCTGCCGTGCCCTCACCCTGAATCCGAAGTCTAGCTTGTGTTCTCAGACTTCCGTCCTCACTCTCCTGGCCCCGAAGCCCTCAAGTTTGGCAATTCCGGACCGACAATGAAGCACTCTGCCATGTCCTCTAGAAAAAATATATTGCCTAATGAGCAGCCCAGGCAGCTTAAATGAGGATAAACCTACACGGCACTCGAATGTACCCAAATTATATAGTCTAACCTGGGCACTAATGCACTGTCTGACACAACCTGAGCCCGGACCTGCTGACCAACACCCAGACAGCTGACCGCACGCTGAGCACATCAGACCCGCCATGGCCTTAGGTCATCATCTCTTCCCTACCTCAGTTTTCAGGCTTCAGAACCTAGACCTTAACTCCAATCACTGCCCACGGGTGACTGTGATGCAGAAATCAGAACTCTTCCTGACCCATGGCAAGAAACCTTGTGGTTGGCATGTTGTCCAACGTTCAGTGTAGGAGAAAACAGCATTCACCCTGAGGCCCCACCCATTCTTGAGTGCGACGAGAGCATAAACACGGATTGTGACCTCAGCGTGAGTCCTGTCCTCTAGTAAGTCCTCTCAGTGGCTAGACCATTAGATGTCATAATGGGCTTGACATATCCCTAGTCCCCAATTTTTAACCAGAATTCTGGTTGTCCAGTCGACCCACCCCAGGGCTCTACTCTGGAATCCCTCATTTGGTGGGACATCTGAGGTTGAAAAACAAAATGAAACAAATCGACAACAACAAAAAAACGGACTTCTTCCATCCCCAGAATGACCCCAAACTCTTTGGATGGGACCGAACCCCCAGAGAGTAAGACTCGTCCATTTCCCATGAAGTCACCCGGCAATTTCACGACCATGAGTGACACGATATCCAGAGACAAAAACTTGAGCAAGAGCCTCACACTCGCCCTTTTTTCATATCCCGAAGTGTTCTCCTCATGGTCTGTAGATCAGTCCTGCCATACCTTTGACCCAAAACATAAGCCGAGTTTGTGTTTTCAGACAACTGTCCAAACAGCTCTGGCCTACACACCCTACAGGCTCAGGGCCCTGGAGCCAAACCTGAGGACTGTACTTGCCCTCTCCAAGGGAATTGTATGTGCCCATTCCAATGGCCACAACCCTACTAGTAGGATAACCTCCAAAGTCCCTGAGGCCATCCCAATAGTTGTGGCTTCCCAGGACAAACAGGGGCAATGTGAGCCCATCTGAGCACCTACCTGCACTCAGACCCGTAGACTGATGTCCCCAGAGGTAAAAAGGAACGAACAGGCCCCTAGGCACTAATCGGATCCATTGCTTTGGTTTCCAGGCATCTCTCCTCAGAGGCCTGGATTTCAATACCAGCATATGGCTGTTTTTTGACTCACCCATCAGAATAAATCTCATCTACACATGGGAAACATGCACGTTGGAGCTGTGTCAAAGCCTCTGTTTAGGAGAACCCTTCAGGGCCCCAGGGCCACCGCTTCATTCAAAGGTCTCCATAGACACAAAAACATATTAGGACACATCCACAGGAGAGTCCATTTCAACTCAGCCTCCTCGGTTGCCCCCCACATCCAGCAGATCTAACCTGTCTTGTTGCTTGGAGACAATTGGAATGCGAGGTGGGCTACCCAGCCATCCATCCTTAGAACCCTGCTCGGAATCGTTGGACTGGAGCCAACCAACAGGTCTCAATTGTCCTGCAGAAGAATCTTTGCAGTTTGGAGCTTCTCACAACTCCCATCGTGCGAAAACCCCAATGTCCTCGTGATCCAACCCCCTTCAAGAAAGGGCATCAGGGCAGAAAGTCCAACCTGAGCGATCGTCTGATCCTTGCCCTGACATCAGATGCACGAGATCTCGATTGAGGTCTGTAGATTGTGCCTGCCATATCCTCACCCAGAAACCTAGGCCTAGCTTGGTTTCTCAGACTCTGTCCTCAGACTACTGGCCCACAAGCCCTCCAGTTTGGCAATCCAGAACTACAATGCCACACTCTGCCAGCCCTACAGAAGTCAAACATTGCCCTCAGGGCTACCCCGAAACCGCAAATGAGGATCAACCTGCACGCCATTCGGCTGTACCCCAAACATATAGGCTGACCTGTGCACTATTTCCCCTTCTGACCCAGCCTGAGCCTGGACCTCCTGGTCCCACCCAGACAGCTGGCCGGAAACTGAGCACATCGGACCCGCCATGGCCTTAGGTCGTCATCTCTTCCCAACTGCGGTTTTCAGGCTCCAGAACCTAGACCTTATCTCCAACCACTGCCCAGGGTTGAAAATGATGCAGAAATCAGAACTCTTTCCCCATGGCAAGAAACCTTGTGCTTGGCATATTGTCCAACGTTCAGGGTAGTTGAAACAAGCGTGTCCCATGAGGCCCAGCCCATGCTTGCGGGCCACATTGGTCACAAACACACATTGTGACCCTCAGCCTGAGCCCAGTCCTCAGGTAAGGCCTCTCAGGGCCTATATGAAGAGACAGCATATTGGGCTTGCCATGCCCCTAGGCCCCAATTTTTAACCATAGTTCGGGGTGTCCCTTCACTCTTCCCCAGGGCTCTGCTTTGGAATTCCTCTTTTGGTGGGACACCTGAGGTAACAAACCTGAAAGGAGTCCTCCCATCCCACAGATTGACGAAAAACAATTGGGATCGGCTCAAATCCACAGAGAGGAAGATTCGTCCATGGCCCATGAGACCTCCCCAACATTCCACGGCCATCGCTGAAACAAAATCCAGAGACAAAAGCCTGAGCAAGCTCCTCAGACTCGCTCATTCTTCATATCCTGAAGAGTTCTTCTCATGGTTTGTAGATCGGGCGTGCCATACCTACGTCCCCACACTTAAGCTGAGTTTGTGTTTTCAGTCTTCTGTCCTCAAAGTACTGGGCCACACTCCCTCCAGGCTGGGGCCCCTGGAGGCACACATTAGGACTGCCCCCACCCAATCCATGGGAATTCTGCCCATTCCATTGTCAAAAATCGTACAAATTAGAAGAACCCTCCAAAGTCCCTGAGGCCATCCCAATAGTGTAGGTCGCCCGGGGCCAAAAAAGGGCGGTTGATACCGGCTGAGCATCTACCTCCACTCATCTACCTCCACTCATACCAAGAAGATTGAACCAGACAGGACCCGAGGCCATTATCGGATCCATTGCTTTGGTTTACAGGCATGTCTCCTCAAAAGCCTGCATTCCAATACCAGCAGAGGGGATTTCCTGAGGCACCCATCAGAACAAATCTCGTCTCCACAAGGAAACTTGTGCATGGGAGCTATGCCAAAGCTTAGGAGAATACTTCAGGGTCCCGGTGCCACCTCCCCATTCCAAGGCCCTCATGGACACAAATACACGTTAGGACCCATCCTCTGGAAAGTGCATTTCAACTCAGCCACCCCGGTTGCTCCCGCAGATCCATTAGATCTAAACTGTCTTGTTGCTAGGAGACAATTGGAAGGCGAGGCGGACTTCCCAGGCATCCATCCTGGAACGGTGCTCTGGAGTCATACCATATGTGATGTCCTGGAGCTGTCCAACAGGTCTCAATTGTCCCGCAGAAGGAATCCTTGAAGGGGGCATCCCACATCTCCCAACGTGGAAAACCTCCATGGCCTCGAGATTCCGCTCCCTTCATGAAGGGGCCGTCATGCACAGAAACTCCAACCTGAGCCAACGTGGGATCCTCGCCCTGACTTCAGATGCATGAGATATTGGTTCAGATCTGCAGGGAGTACCTGCCGTGCCCTCACCCTGAATCCGAAGTCTAGCTTGTGTTCTCAGACTCCCGTCCTCACTCTCCTGGCCCCGAAGCCCTCAAGTTTTGCAATTCCGGACCGACAATGAAGCACTCTGCCTGCCCTCTAGAAAAAATATATTGCCTAATGAGCAGCCCAGGCAGCTTAAATGAGGATAAACCTACACGGCACTCGAATGTACCCAAATTATATAGTCTAACCTGGGCACTAATTCACTGTCTGACACAACCTGAGCCCGGACCTGCTGACCAACACCCAGACAGCTGACCACACGCTGAGCACATCAGACCCGTTATGGCCTTAAGTCATCATCTCTTCCCTACCTCAGTTTTCAGGCTTCAGAACCTAGACCTTATCTCCAATCACTGCCCACGGGTGACTGTGATGCAGAAATCAGAACTCTTCCTGACCCATGGCAAGAAACCTTGTGGTTGGCATGTTGTCCAACGTTCAGTGTAGGAGAAACCAGCATTCACCCTGAGGCTCCGCCCATTCTTGTGTGCGACGAGAGCATAAACACGCATTGTGACCTCAGCGTGAGTCCTGTCTTCTAGTAAGTCCTCTCAGTGGCTGGACCATTAGATGTCATAATGGGCTTGACATGTCCCTAGTCCCCAATTTTTAACCAGATATCTGGTTGTCCAGTCGCCCCACCCCAGGGCTCTACTCTGGAATCCCTCACTTGGTGGGACATCTGAGGTTGAAAAACAAAATGAAACAAATCGACAACAACAAAAAAACGGACTTCTTCCATCCCCAGTATGACCCCAAACTCATTGGAAGGGACCGAACCCGAGAGAGTAAGGCTCGTTCATTTCCCATGAAGTCACCTGGCAATTTCACGACCATGAGTGACACGATATCCAGAGACAAAAACTTGAGCAAGAGCCTCACACTCGCCCTTTTTTCATATCCCGAAGTGTTCTCCTCATGGTCTGTAGATCAGTCCTGCCATACCTATGACCCAAAACATAAGCCGAGTTTGTGTTTTCAGACAACTGTCCAAACAGCTCTGGCCTACACACCCTACAGGCTCAGGGCCCTGGAGCCAAACCTGAGGACTGTACTTGCCCTCTCCATGGGAATTGTATGTGCCCATTCCAATGGCCACAACCCTACTAATAGGATAACCTCCAAAGTCCATGAGGCCATCCCAAGAGTTGTGGCTTCCCAGGACAAACAGGGGCAATTTGAGCCCATCTGAGCACCTACCTGCACTCAGACCCGTAGACTGTTGTCCCCAGAGGTAAAAAGGAACGAACAGGCCCCTAGGCACTAATCGGATCCATTGCTTTGGTTTCCAGGCATCTCTCCTCAGAGGCCTGGATTTCAATACCAGCATATGGCTGTTTCTTGACTCACCCATCAGAACAAATCTCATCTACACATGGGAAACATGCACGTTGGAGCTGTGTCAAAGCCTCTGTTTAGGAGAACCCTTCAGGGCCCCAGGGCCACCGCTTCATTCCAAGGTCTCCATAGACACAAAAACATATTAGGACACATCCACAGGAGAGTCCATTTCAACTCAGCCTCCTCGGTTGCCCCCCACATCCAGCAGATCTAACCTGTCTTGTTGCTTGGAGACAATTGGAATGCGAGGTGGGCTACCCAGCCATCCATCCTTAGAACCCTGCTCGGAATCGTTGGACTGGAGCCAACCAACAGGTCTCAATTGTCCTGCAGAAGAATCTTTGCAGTTTGGAGCTTCTCACAACTCCCATCGTGCGAAAACCCCAATGTCCTCGTGATCCAACCCCCTTCAAGAAAGGGCCATCAGGACAGAAAGTCCAACCTGAGCGATCGTCTGATCCTTGCCCTGACATCAGATGCACGAGATCTCGATTGAGGTCTGTAGATTGTGCCTGCCATATCCTCACCCAGAAACCTAGGCCTAGCTTGGGTTCTCAGACTCTGTCCTCAGACTACTGGCCCACAAGCCCTCCAGTTTGGCAATCCAGAACTACAATACCGCACTCTGCCTGCCCTACAGAAGTAAAACATTGCCCTCAGGGCTACCCCGAAACCGCAAATGAGGATCAACCTGCACGCCATTCGGCTGTACCCCAAACATATAGGCTGACCTGTGCACTATTTCCCCTTCTGACCCAGCCTGAGCCTGGACCTCCTGGTCCCACCCAGACAGCTGGCCGGAAACTGAGCACATCGGACCCGCCATGGCCTTAGGTCGTCATCTCTTCCCAACTGCGGTTTTCAGGCTCCAGAACCTAGACCTTATCTCCAACCACTGCCCAGGTTTGAAAATGATGCAGAAATCAGAACTCTTTCCCCATGGCAAGAAACCTTGTGGTTGGCATATAGTCCAACGTTCAGGGTAGTTGAAACAAGCGTGTCCCATGAGGCCCAGCCCATGCTTGCGGGCCACATTGGTCACAAACACACATTGTGACCCTCAGCCTGAGCCCAGTCCTCAGGTAAGGCCTCTCAGGGCCTATATGAAGAGACAGCATATTGGGCTTGCCATGCCCCTAGGCCCCAATTTTTAACCATAGTTCGGGGTGTCCCTTCACTCTTCCCCAGGGCTCTGCTTTGGAATTCCTCTTTTGGTGGGACACCTGAGGTAACAAACCTGAAAGGAGTCCTCCCATCCCATAGTTTGACGAAAAACAATTGGGATCGGCTCAAATCCACAGAGAGGAAGATTCGTCCATGGCCCATGAGACCTCCCCAACATTCCACGGCCATCGCTGAAACAAAATCCAGAGACAAAAGCCTGAGCAAGCTCCTCAGACTCGCTCATTCTTCATATCCTGAAGAGTTCTTCTCATGGTTTGTAGATCGGGCGTGCCATACCTACGTCCCCACACTTAAGCTGAGTTTGTGTTTTCAGTCTTCTGTCCTCAAAGTACTGGGCCACACTCCCTCCAGGCTGGGGCCCCTGGAGCCACACATTAGGACTGCCCCCACCCAATCCATGGGAATTCTGCCCATTCCATTGTCAAAAATCGTACAAATTAGAAGAACCCTCCAAAGTCCCTGAGGCCATCCCAATAGTGTAGGTCGCCCGGGGCCAAAAAAGGGCGGTTGATACCGGCTGAGCATCTACCTCCACTCATCTACCTCCACTCATACCAAGAAGATTGAACCAGACAGGACCCGAGGCCATTATCGGATCCATTGCTTTGGTTTACAGGCATGTCTCCTCAAAAGCCTGCATTCCAACCAGCAGAGGGGATTTCCTGAGGCACCCATCAGAACAAATCTCGTCTCCACAAGGAAACTTGTGCATGGGAGCTATGCCAAAGCTTAGGAGAATACTTCAGGGTCCCGGTGCCACCTCCCCATTCCAAGGCCCTCATGGACACAAATACACGTTAGGACCCATCCTCTGGAAAGTGCATTTCAACTCAGCCACCCCGGTTGCTCCCGCAGATCCATTAGATCTAAACTGTCTTGTTGCTAGGAGACAATTGGAAGGCGAGGCGGACTTCCCAGGCATCCATCCTGGAACGGTGCTCTGGAGTCATACCATATGGGATGTCCTGGAGCTGTCCAACAGGTCTCAATTGTCCCGCAGAAGGAATCCTTGAAGGGGGCATCCCACATCTCCAAACGTGGAAAACCTCCATGGCCCCGAGATTCCTCTCCCTTCATGAAGGGGCCGTCATGCACAGAAACTCCAACCTGAGCCAACGTGGGATCCTCGCCCTGACTTCAGATGCATGAGATATTGGTTCAGATCTGCAGGGAGTACCTGCCGTGCCCTCACCCTGAATCCGAAGTCTAGCTTGTCTTCTCAGACTTCCGTCCTCACTCTCCTGGCCCCGAAGCCCTCAAGTTTGGCAATTCCGGACCGACAATGAAGCACTCTGCCTGCCCTCTAGAAAAAATATATTGCCTAATGAGCAGCCCAGGCAGCTTAAATGAGAATAAACCTACACGGCACTCGAATGTACCCAAATTATATAGTCTAACCTGGGCACTAATTCACTGTCTGACACAACCTGAGCCCGGACCTGCTGACCAACACCCAGACAGCTGACCACACGCTGAGCACATCAGACCCGTTATGGCCTTAAGTCATCATCTCTTCCCTACCTCAGTTTTCAGGCTTCAGAACCTAGACCTTATCTCCAATCACTGCCCACGGGTGACTGTGATGCAGAAATCAGAACTCTTCCTGACCCATGGCAAGAAACCTTGTGGTTGGCATGTTGTCCAACGTTCAGTGTAGGAGAAACCAGCATTCACCCTGAGGCTCCGCCCATTCTTGTGTGCGACGAGAGCATAAACACGCATTGTGACCTCAGCGTGAGTCCTGTCCTCTAGTAAGTCCTCTCAGTGGCTGGACCATTAGATGTCATAATGGGCTTGACATGTCCCTAGTCCCCAATTTTTAACCAGATATCTGGTTGTCCAGTCGCCCCACCCCAGGGCTCTACTCTGGAATCCCTCACTTGGTGGGACATCTGAGGTTGAAAAACAAAATGAAACAAATCGACAACAACAACAAAACGGACTTCTTCCATCCCCAGTATGACCCCAAACTCATTGGAAGGGACCGAACCCCCAGAGAGTAAGGCTCGTTCATTTCCCATGAAGTCACCCGGCAATTTCACGACCATGAGTGACACGATATCCAGAGACAAAAACTTGAGCAAGAGCCTCACACTCGCCCTTTTTTCATATCCCGAAGTGTTCTCCTCATGGTCTGTAGATCAGTCCTGCCATACCTATGACCCAAAACATAAGCCGAGTTTGTGTTTTCAGACAACTGTCCAAACAGCTCTGGCCTACACACCCTACAGGCTCAGGGCCCTGGAGCCAAACCTGAGGACTGTACTTGCCCTCTCCATGGGAATTGTATGTGCCCATTCCAATGGCCACAACCCTACTAATAGGATAACCTCCAAAGTCCCTGAGGCCATCCCAATAGTTGTGGCTTCCCAGGACAAACAGGGGCAATCTGAGCCCATCTGAGCACCTACCTGCACTCAGACCCGTAGACTGTTGTCCCCAGAGGTAAAAAGGAACGAACAGGCCCCTAGGCACTAATCGGATCCATTGCTTTGGTTTCCAGGCATCTCTCCTCAGAGGCCTGGATTTCAATACCAGCATATGGCTGTTTCTTGACTCACCCATCAGAACAAATCTCATCTACACATGGGAAACATGCACGTTGGAGCTGTGTCAAAGCCTCTGTTTAGGAGAACCCTTCAGGGCCCCAGGGCCACCGCTTCATTCCAAGGTCTCCATAGACACAAAAACATATTAGGACACATCCACAGGAGAGTCCATTTCAACTCAGCCTCCTCGGTTGCCAACCACATCCAGCAGATCTAACATGTCTTGTTGCTTGGAGACAACTGGAATGCGAGGTGGGCTACCCAGCCATCCATCCTTAGAACCCTGCTCGGAATCGTTGGCCTGGAGCCAACCAACAGGTCTCAATTGTCCTGCAGAAGAATCTTTGCAGTTTGGAGCTTCTCACAACTCCCATCGTGCGAAAACCCTCATGTCCTCGTGATCCAACCCCCTTCAAGAAAGGGCCATCAGGGCAGAAAGTCCAACCTGAGCGATCGTCTGATCCTTGCCCTGACTTCAGATGCACGAGATCTCGATTGAGGTCTGTAGATTGTGCCTGCCATATCCTCACCCCGAAACCTAGGCCTAGCTTGGGTTCTCAGACTCCGTCCTCAGACTACTGGCCCACAAGCCCTCCAGTTTGGCAATCCAGAACTACAATGCCACACTCTGCCTGCCCTACAGAAGTAAAACATTGCCCTCAGGGCTAACCCGAAACCGCAAATGAGGATCAACCTGCACGCCATTCGGCTGTACCCCAAACATATAGGCTGACCTGGGCACTATTTCCCCTTCTGACCCAGCCTGAGCCTGGACCTCCTGGTCCTACCCAGACAGCTGGCCGCACACTGAGCACATCGGACCCGCCATGGCCTTAGGTCGTCATCTCTTCCCAACTGCGGTTTTCAGGTTCCAGAACCTAGACCTTATCTCCAACCACTGCCCAGGGTTGAAAATGATGCAGAAATGAGAACTCTTTCCCCATGGCAAGAAACCTTGTGGTTGGCATGTTGTCCAACGTTTAGTGTAGTTGAAACAAGCGTGGCCCATGAGGCCCAGCCCATGCTTGCGGGCCACATTGGTCACAAACACACATTGTGACCCTCAGCCTGAGCCCAGTCCTCAGGTAAGGCCTCTCTGGGCCTATATGAAGAGACAGCATATTGGGCTTGCCATGCCCCTAGGCCCCAATTTTTAACCATAGTTCGGGTTGTCCCTTCACTCTTCCCCAGGGCTCTGCTTTGGAATTCCTCTTTTGGTGGGACACCTGAGGTAACAAACCTGAAAGGAGTCCTCCCATCCCACAGATTGATGAAAAACAATTGGGATCGGGCGAAATCCACAGAGAGGAAGATTCGTCCATGGCCCATGAGAACTCCCCAACATTCCACGGCCATCGCTGAAACAAAATCCAGAGACAAAAGCCTTAGCAAGCGACTCAGACTCGCTCATTCTTCATATCCTGAAGAGTTCTTCTCATGGTTTGTAGATCGGGCGTGCCATACCTACATCCCCAAACGTAAGCTGAGTTTGTGTATTCAGTCTTCTGTCCTCAAAGTCCTGGGCCACACCCCCTCCAGGCTGGGGCCCCTGGAGCCACACATTAGGACTGCCTCCACCCAATCCATGGGAATTCTGCCCATTCAATTGTCAAAAATCGTACAAATTAGGAGAACCCTCCAAAGTCCCTGAGGCCTTCCCAATAGTGTAGGTCGCCAGGGACAAAAAAGGGCGGTTGATACCGGCTGAGCATCTACCTCCACATATCTACCTCCACTCATACCAAGAAGATTGAACCAGACAGGACCCGAGGCCATTATCGGATCCATTGCTTTGGTTTACAGGCATGTCTCCTCAAAAGCCTGTATTCCAATACCAGCAGAGGGGATTTCCTGAGGCACCCATCAGAACAAATCTCGTCTCCACAAGGAAACTTGTGCATGGGAGCTATGCCAAAGCTTAGGAGAATACTTCAGGGTCCCGGTGCCACCTCCCCATTCCAAGGCCCTCATGGACACAAACACACGTTAGGACCCATCCTCTGGAAAGTGCATTTCAACTCAGCCACCCCGGTTGCTCCCGCAGATCCATTAGATCTAAACTGTCTTGTTGCTAGGAGACAATTGGAAGGCGAGGCGGACTTCCCAGGCATCCATCCTGGAACGGTGCTCTGGAGTCATTCCATATGGGATGTCCTGGAGCTGTCCAACAGGTCTCAATTGTCCCGCAGAAGGAATCCTTGAAGGGGGCATCCCACATCTCCCAACGTGGAAAACCTCCATGGCCTCGAGATTCCGCTCCCTTCATGAAGGGGCCGTCATGCACAGAAACTCCAACCTGAGCCAACGTGGGATACTCGCCCTGACTTCAGATGCATGAGATATTGGTTCAGAACTGCAAGGGGTACCTGCCGTGCCCTCACCCTGAATCCGAAGTCTAGCTTGTGTTCTCAGACTTCTGTCCTCACTCTCCTGGCCCCGAAGCCCTCAAGTTTGGCAATTCCGGACCGACAATGAAGCACTCTGCCTGCCCTCTAGAAAAAATATATTGCCTAATGAGCTGCCCAGGCAGCTTAAATGAAGATAAACCTACACGGCACTCGAATGTACCCAAATTATATAGTCTAACCTGGGCACTAATGCACTGTCTGACACAACCTGAGCCCGGACCTGCTGACCAACACCCAGACAGCTGACCGCACACTGAGCACATTAAACCCGCCATGGCCTTAGGTCATCATCTCTTCCCTACCTCAGTTTTCAGGCTTCAGAACCTAGACCTTATCTCCAATCACTGCCCACGGGTGACTGTAATGAAGAAATCAGAACTCTTCCTGACCCTTGGCAAGAAACCTTGTGGTTGGCATGTTGTCCAACGTTCAGTGTAGGAGAAACCAGCATTCACCCTGAGGCCCCGCACATTCTTGAGTGCGACGAGAGCATAAACACGCATTGTGACCTCAGCGTTAGTCCTGTCCTCTAGTAAGTCCTCTCAGTGGCTGGACCAATAGATGTCATAATGGGCTTGACATGTCCCTAGTCCCCAATTTTTAACCAGATTTCTGGTTGTCCAGTCGCCCCACCCCAGGGCTCTACTCTGGAATCCCTCATTTGGTGGGACATCTGAGGTTGAAAAACAAAATGAAACAAATCGACAACAACAAAAAAACGGACTTCTTCCATCGCCAGAATGACCCCAAACTCTTTGGACGGGACCGAACCCCCAGAGAATAAGACTCGTCCATTTCCATGAGTCACCCGGCAATTTCACGACCATGAGTGACACGATATCCAGAGACAAAAACTTGAGCAAGAGCCTCACACTCGCCCTTTTTTCATATCCCAAAGTGTTCTCCTCATGGTCTGTAGATCAGTCCTGCCATACCTATGACCCAAAACATAAGCCGAGTTTGTGTTTTCAGACAACTGTCCAAACAGCTCTGGCCTACACACCCTACAGGCTCAGGGCCCTGGAGCCAAACCTGAGGACTGTACTTGCCCTCTCCAAGGGAATTGTATGTGCCCATTCCAATGGCCACAACCCTACTAGTAGGATAACCTCCAAAGTCCCTGAGGCCATCCCAATAGTTGTGGCTTCCCAGGACAAACAGGGGCAATCTGAGCCCTTCTGAGCACCTACCTGCACTCAGACCCGTAGACTGATGTCCCCAGAGGTAAAAAGGAATGAACAGGCCCCTAGGCACTAATCGGATCCATTGCTTTGGTTTCCAGGCATCTCTCCTCAGAGGCCTGGATTTCAATACCAGCATATGGCTGTTTCTTGACTCACCCATCAGAACAAATCTCATCTACATATGGGAAACATGCACGTTGAGCTGTGTCAAAGCCTCTGTTTAGGAGAACCCTTCAGGGCCCCAGGGCCACCGCTTCATTCCAAGGTCTCCATAGACACAAAAACATATTAGGACACATCCACAGGAGAGTCCATTTCAACTCAGCCTCCTCGGTTGCCCCCCACATCCAGCAGATCTAACCTGTCTTGTTGCTTGGAGACAATTGGAATGCGAGGTGGGCTACCCAGCCATCCATCCTTAGAACCCTGCTCGGAATCGTTGGCCTGGAGCCAACCAACAGGTCTCAATTGTCCTGCAGAAGAATCTTTGCAGTTTGGAGCTTCTCACAACTCCCATCGTGGGAAAACCCCCATGTCCTCGTGATCCAACCCCCTTCAAGAACGGGCCATCAGGGCAGAAAGTCCAACCTGAGCGATCGTCTGATCCTTGCCCTGACTTCAGATGCACGAGATTTCGATTGAGGTCTGTAGATTGTGCCTGCCATATCCTCACCCAGAAACCAGGGCCTAGCTTGGGTTCTCAGACTCCGTCCTCAGACTACTGGCCCACAAGCCCTCCAGTTGGGCAATCCAGAACTACAATGCCGCACTCTGCCTGCTCTACAGAAGTAAAACATTGCCCTCAGGGCTACCCCGAAACCGCAAATGAGGATCAACCTGCACGCCATTCGGCTGTACCCCAAACATATAGGCTGACCTGGGCACTATTTCCCCTTCTGACGCAGCCTGAGCCTGGACCTCCTGGTCCCACCCAGACAGCTGGCCGCACACTGAGCACATCGGACCCGCCATGGCCTTAGGGCGTCATCTCTTCCCAACTGCGGTTTTCAGGCTCCAGAACCTAGACCTTATCTCCAACCACTGCCCAGGGTTGAAAATGATGCAGAAATCAGAACTCTTTCCCCATGGCAAGAAACCTTGTGCTTGGCATGTTGTCCAACGTTCAGTGTAGTTGAAACAAGCGTGGCCCATGAGGCCCAGCCCATGCTTGCGGGCCACATTGGTCACAAACACACATTGTGACCCTCAGCCTGAGCCCAGTCCTCATGTATGGCCTCTCTGGGCCTATATGAAGAGACAGCATATTGGGCTTGCCATGCCCCTAGGCCCGAATTTTTAACCATAGTTCGGGTTGTCCCTTCACTCTTCCCCAGGGCCCTGCTTTGGAATTCCTCTTTTGGTGGGACACCTGAGGTAACAAATCTGAAAGGTGTCCTCCCATTCCACAGATTGACGAAAAACAATTGGGATCGGGCCAAATCCACAGAGAGGAAGATTCTTCCATGGCCCATGAGACCTCCCCAACATTCCACGGCCATCGCTGAAACAAAATCCAGAGACAAAAGCCTGAGCAAGCTCCTCAGACTCGCTCATTCTTCATATCCTGAAGAGTTCTTCTCATGGTTTGTAGATCGGGCGTGCCATACCTACGTCCCCACACTTAAGCTGAGTTTGTGTTTTCAGTCTTCTGTCCTCAAAGTCCTGGGCCACACTCCCTCCAGGCTGGGGCCCCTGGAGCCACACATTAGGACTGCCCCCACCCAATCCATGGAAATTCTGCCCATTCCATTGTCAAAAATCGTACAAATTAGGAGAACCCTCCAAAGTCCCTGAGGCCATCCCAATAGTGTAGGTCGCCCGGGACAAAAAAGACCGGTTGATACCGGCTGAGCATCTACCTCCACTCATCTACCTCCACTCATACCAAGAAGATTGATCCAGACAGGACCCGAAGCCATTACCGGATCCATTGCTTTGGTTTACAGGCATGTCTCCTCAAAAGCCTGGATTCCAATACCAGCAGAGGGGATTTCCTGAGCCACCCATCAGAACAAATCTCGTCTCCACAAGGAAACTTGTGCATGGGAGCTATGCCAAAGCTTAGGAGAATACGTCAGGGTCCCGGTGCCACCTCCCCATTCCAAGGCCCTCATGGACACAAACACACGTTAGGACCCATCCTCTGGAAAGTGCATTTCAACTCAGCCACCCCGGTTGCTCCCGCAGATCCATTAGATCTAAACTGTATTGTTGCTAGGAGACAATTGGAAGGCGAGGCGGACTTCCCAGGCATCCATCCTGGAACGGTGCTCTGGAGTCATTCCATAAGTGATGAACTGGAGCTGTCCAACAGGTCTCAATAGTCCTGCAGAAGGAATCCTTGAAGGGGGCATCCCACATCTCCCAACGTGGAAAACCTCCATGGCCTCGAGATTCCGCTCCCTTCATGAAGGGGCCGTCATGCACAGAAACTCCAACCTGAGCCAACGTCGGATCCTCACCCTGACTTCAGATGCATGAGATATTGGTTCAGATCTGCACGGGGTACCTGCCGTGCCCTCACCCTGAATCCGAAGTCTAGCTTGTGTTCTCAGACTTCCGTCCTCACTCTCCTGGCCCCGAAGCCCTCAAGTTTGGCAATTCCGGACCGACAATGAAGCACTCTGCCTGCCCTCTAGAAAAAATATATTGCCTAATGAGCAGCCCAGGTAGCCTAAATGAGTATATACCTACACGGCACTCGAATGTACCCAAATTATATAGTCTAACCTGGGCACTAATGCACTGTCTGACACTACCTGAGCCCGGACCTGCTGACCAACACCCAGACAGCTGACCGCACGCTGAGCACATCAGACCCGCCATGGCCTTAGGTCATCATCTCTTCCCTACCTCAGTTTTCAGGCTTCAGAACCTAGACCTTATCTCCAATCACTGCCCACGGGTGACTGTGATGCAGAAATCAGATCTCTTCCTGACCCATGGCAAGAGACCTTGTGTTTGGCATGTTGTCCAACGTTCAGTGTAGGAAAAACCAGCATTCTCCCTGAGGCCCCGCCCATTCATGAGTGCGACGAGAGCATAAACACGCATTGTGACCTCAGCGTGAGTCCTGTCCTCTAGTAAGTCCTCTCAGTGGCTGGATCATTAGATGTCATAATGGGCTTGACATGTCCCTAGTCCCCAATTTTTAACCAGATTTCTTGTTGTCCAGTCGCCCCACCTCAGGGCTCTACTCTGGAATCCCTCATTTGGTGGGACATCTGAGGTTGAAAAACAAAATGAAACAAATCGACAACAACAACAAAAAAACGGACTTCTTCCATCCCCAGAATGACCCCAACTCTTTGGACGGGACCGAACCCCCAGAGAGTAAGACTCGTCCATTTCCCATGAAGTCACCCGGCAATTTCACGACCATGAGTGACCCATAGTCAGAGACAACAACTTGAGCAAGAGCCTCACACTCGCCCTTTTTTCATATCCCGAAGTGTTCTCCTCATGGTCTGTAGATCAGTCCTGCCATACCTATGACCCAAAACATAAGCCGAGTTTGTGTTTTCAGACAACTGTCCAAACAGCTCTGGCCTACACACCCTACAGGCTCAGGGCCCTGGAGCCAAACCTGAGGACTGTACTTGCCCTCTCCAAGGGAATTGTATGTGCCCATTCCAATGGCCACAACCCTACTAGTAGGACAACCTCCAAAGTCCCTGAGGCCATCCCAATAGTTGTGGCTTCCCAGGACAAACAGGGGCAATCTGAGCCCATCTGAGCACCTACCTGCACTCAGACCCGTAGACTGATGTCCCCAGAGGTAAAAAGGAACGAACAGGCCCCTAGGCACTAATCGGATCCATTGCTTTGGTTTCCAGGCATCTCTCCTCAGAGGCCTGGATTTCAATACCAGCATATGGCTGTTTCTTGACTCACCCATCAGAACAAATCTCATCTACACATGGGAAACATGCACGTTGGAGCTGTGTCAAAGCCTCTGTTTAGGAGAACCCTTCAGGGCCCCAGGGCCACCGCTTCATTCCAAGGTCTCCATAGACACAAAAACATATTAGGACACATCCCCAGGAGAGTCCATTTCAACTCAGCCTCCTCGGTTGCCCCCCACATCCAGCAGATCTAATCTGTCTTGTTGCTTGGAGACAATTTGAATGCGAGGTGGGCTACCCAGCCATCCATCCTTAGAACCCTGCTCGGAATCGTTGGCCTGGAGCCAACCAACAGGTCTCAATTGTCCTGCAGAAGAATCTTTGCAGTTTGGAGCTTCTCAAAACTCCCATCGTGGGAAAACCCCCATGTCCTCGTGATCCAACCACCTTCAAGAAAGGGCCATCAGGGCAGAAAGTCCAACCTGAGCGATCGTCTGATCCTTGCCCTGACTTCAGATGCACGAGATCTCGATTGAGGTCTGTAGATTGTGCCTGCCATATCCTCACCCAGAAACCTAGTCCTAGCTTGGGTTCTCAGACTCCGTCCTCAGACTACTGGCCCACAAGCCCTCCAGTTGGGCAATCCAGAACTACAATGCCGCACTCTGACTGCCCTACAGAAGTAAAACATTGCCCTCAGGGCTACCCCGAAACCGCAATTTGGACCTACCTGCACGCCATTCAGCTGTACCCCAAACATATAGGCTGACCTGGGCACTATTTCCCCTTCTGACCCAGCCTGAGCCTGGACCTCCTGGTCCCACCCAGAAAGCTGGCCGCACACTGAGCACATCGGACCCGCCATGGCCTTAGGTCGTCATCTCTTCCCAACTGCGGTTTTCAGGCTCCAGAACCTAGACCTTATCACCAACCACTGCCCAGTTTGAAAATGATGCAGAAATCAGAACTCTTTCCCCATGGCAAGAAACCTTGTGGTTGGCATGTTGTCCAACGTTCAGTGTAGTTGAAACAAGCGTGGCCCATGAGGCCCAGCCCATGCTTGCGGGCCACATTGGTCACAAACACACATTGTGACCCTCAGCCTGAGCCCAGTCCTCAGGTAAGGCCTCTCAGGGCCTATATGAAGAGACAGCATATTGGGCTTGCCATGCCCCTAGGCCCCAATTTTTAACCATAGTTCGGGTTGTCCCTTCACTCTTCCCCAGGGCTCTGCTTTGGAATTCCTCTTTTGGTGGGACACCTGAGGTAACAAACCTGAAAGGAGTCCTCCCATCCCACAGATTGACGAAAAACAATTGGGATCGGGCCAAATCCACAGAGAGGAAGATTCGTCCATGGCCCATGAGACCTCCCCAACATTCCACGGCCATCGCTGAAACATAATCCAGAGACAAAAGCCTGAGCAAGCGCCTCAGACTCGCTCATTCTTCATATCCTGAAGAGTTCTTCTCATGGTTTGTAGATCGGGCGTGCCATAACTACGTCCCCAAACTTAAGCTGAGTTTGTGTTTTCAGTCTTCTGTCCTCAAAGTCCTGGGCCACACTCCCTCCAGGCTGGGGCCCCTGGAGCCACACATTAGGACTGCCCCCCCCCATCCATTGGAATTCTGCCCATTCCATTGTCAAAAATCGTACAAATTAGGAGAACCCTCCAAAGTCCCTGAGGCCATCCCAATAGTGTAGGTCGCCCGGGACAAAAGTGGGCGGTTGATACCGGCTGAGCCCTACCTCCACTCTTCTACCTCCACTCATACCAAGGAGATTGAACCAGACAGGACCCGAGGCCATTATCGAATCCATTGCTTTGGTTTACAGGCATGTCTCCTCAAAAGCCTGGATTCCAATACCAGCAGAGGGGATTTCCTGAGGCACCCATCAGAACAAATCTCGTCTCCACAAGGAAACTTCTGCATGGGAGCTAAGCCAAAGCTTAGGAGAATACTTCAGGGTCCCGGTGCCACCTCCCCATTCCAAGGCCCTCATGGACACAAACACACGTTAGGACCCATCCTCTGGAAAGTGCATTTCAACTCAGCCACCCCGGTTGCTCCCGCAGATCCATTTGATCTAAACTGTCTTGTTGCTAGGAGACAATTGGAAGGCGAGGCGGACTTCCCAGGCATCCATCCTGGAACGGTGCTCTGGAGTCATTCCATATGGGATGTCCTGGAGCTGTCCAACAGGTCTCAATTGTCCCGCAGAAGGAATCCTTGAAGGGGGCATCCCACATCTCCCAACGTGGAAAACCTCCATGGCCTCGAGATTCCGCTCCCTTCATGAAGGGGCCGTCATGCACAGAAACTCCAACCTGAGGCAACGTAGGATCCTCGCCCTGACTTCAGATGCATGAGATATTGGTTCAGATCTGCAGGGGGTACCTGCCGTGCCCTCACCCTGAATCCGAAGTCTAGCTTGTGTTCTCAGACTTCCGTCCTCACTCTCCTGGCCCCGAAGCCCTCAAGTTTGGCAATTCCGGACCGACAATGAAGCACTCTGCCTGCCCTCTAGAAAAAATATATTGCCTAATGAGCAGCCCAGGCAGCTTAAATGAGGATAAACCTACACGGCACTCGAATGTACCCAAATTATATAGTCTAACCTGGGCACTAATGCACTGTCTGACACAACCTGAGCCCGGACCTGCTGACCAACACCCAGACAGCTGACCGCACGCTGAGCACATCAGACCCGCCATGGCCTTAGGTCATCATCTCTTCCCTACCTCAGTTTTCAGGCTTCAGAACCTAGACCTTATCTCCAATCACTGCCCACGGGTGACTGTGATGCAGAAATCAGAACTCTTCCTGACCCATGGCAAGAAACCTTGTGGTTGGCATGTTGTCCAACGTTCAGTGTAGGAGAAACCAGCATTCACCCTGAGGCCCCGCCCATTCTTGAGTGCGACGAGAGCATAAACACGCATTGTGACCTCAGCGTGAGTCCTGTCCTCTAGTAAGTCCTCTCAGTGGCTGGACCATTAGATGTCATAATGGGCTTGACATGTCCCTAGTCCCCAATTTTTAACCAGATTTCTGGTTGTCCAGTAGCCCCACCCCAGGGCTCTACTCTGGAATCCCTCATTTGGTGGGACATCTGAGGTTGAAAAACAAAATGAAACAAATCGACAACAACAACAAAAAAACGGACTTCTTCCATCCCCAGAATGACCCCAAACTCTTTGGACGGGTCCGAACCCCCAGAGAGTAAGACTCGTCCATTTCCCATGAAGTCACCCGGCAATTTCACGACCATGAGTGACACGATATCCAGAGACAAAAACTTGAGCCAGAGCCTCACACTCGCCCTTTTTTCATATCCCGAAGTGTTCTCCTCATGGTCTGTAGATCAGTCCTGCCATACCTATGACCCAAAACATAAGCCGAGTTTGTGTTTTCAGACAACTGTCCAAACAGCTCTGGCCTACACACCCGACAGGCTCAGGGCCCTGGAGCCAAACCTGAGGACTGTAATTGCCCTCTCCAAGGGAATTGTATGTGCCCATTCCAATGGCCACAACCCTACTAGTAGGATAACCTCCAAAGTCCCTGAGGCCATCCCAATAGTTGTGGCTTCCCAGGACAAACAGGGGCAATCTGAGCCCATCTGAGCACCTACCTGCACTCAGACCCGTAGACTGATGTCCCCAGAGGTAAAAAGGAACGAACAGGCCCCTAGGCACTAATCGGATCCATTGCTTTGGTTTCCAGGCATCTCTCCTCAGAGGCCTGGATTTCAATACCAGAATATGGCTGTTTTTTGACTCACCCATCAGAATAAATCTCATCTACACATGGGAAACATGCACGTTGGAGCTGTGTCAAAGCCTCTGTTTAGGAGAACCCTTCAGGGCCCCAGGGCCACCGCTTCATTCCAAGGTCTCCATAGACACAAAAACATATTAGGACACATCCACAGGAGAGTCCATTTCAACTCAGCCTCCTCGGTTGCCCCCCACATCCAGCAGATCTAACCTGTCTTGTTGCTTGGAGACCATTGGAATGCGAGGTGGGCTACCCAGCCATCCATCCTTAGGACCCTGCTTGGAATCGTTGGCCTGGAGCCAACCAACAGGTCTCAATTGTCCTGCAGAAGAATCTTTGCAGTTTGGAGCTTCTCACAACTCCCATCGTGGTAAAACCCCCATGTGCTCGTGATCTAACCCCCTTCAAGAAAGGGCCATCAGGGCAGAAAGTCCAACCTGAGCGATCGTCTGATCCTTGCCCTGACTTCAGATGCACGAGATCTCGATTGAGGTCTGTAGATTGTGCTTGCCATATCCTCACCCAGAAACCTAGTCCTAGCTTGGGTTCTCAGACTCCGTCCTCAGACTACTGGCCCACAAGCCCTCCAGTTGGGCAATCCAGAACTACAATGCCGCACTCTGACTGCCCTACAGAAGTAAAACATTGCCCTCAGGGCTACCCCGAAACCGCAAATGAGGATCAACCTGCACGCCATTCGGCTGTACCCCAAACATATAGGCTGACCTGGGCACTATTTCCCCTTCTGACCCAGCCTGAGACTGGACCTCCTGGTCCCACCCAGACAGCTGTCCGCACACTGAGCACATCGGACCCGCCATGGCCTTAGGTCGTCATCTCTTCCCAACTGCGGTTTTCAGGCTCCAGAACCTAGACCTTATCTCCAACCACTGCCCAGGTTTGAAAATGATGCAGAAATCAGAACTCTTTCCCCATGGCAAGAAACCTTGTGGTTGGCATGTTGTCCAACGTTCAGTGTAGTTGAAACAAGCGTGGCCCATGAAGCCCAGCCCATGCTTGCGGGCCACATTGTTCACAAACACACATTGTGACCCTCAGCCTGAGCCCAGTCCTCAGGTAAGGCCTCTCAGGGCCTATATGAAGAGACAGCATATTAGGCTTGCCATGCCCCTAGGCCCAATTTTTAACCATAGTTCGGGTTGTCCCTTCACTCTTCCCCAGGGCTCTGCTTTGGAATTCCTCTTTTGGTGGGACACCTGAGGTAACAAATCTGAAAGGAGTCCTCCCATCCCACAGATTGACGAAAACCAATTGGGTTCGGGCCAAATCCACAGAGAGGAAGATTCGGCCATGGCCCATGAAGCCTCCCCGACATTCCACGGACATCGCTGATACAAAATCCAGAGACAAAAGCCTGAGCAAGCGCCTCAGACTCGCTCATTCTTCATATCCTCAAGAGTTCTTCTCATGGTTTGTAGATCGGGCGTGCCATACCTACGTCCCCAAACTGAAGCTGAGTTTGTGTTTTCAGTCTTCTGTCCTCAAAGTCCTGGGTCACACTCCCTCCAGGCTGGGGCCCCTGGAGCCACACATTAGGACTGCCCCCACCCAATCCATGGGAATTCTGCCCATTCCATTGTCAAAAATCGTACAAATTAGGAGAACCCTCCAAAGTCCCCGAGGCCATCAATAGTGTAGGTCGCCCGGGACAAAAAAGGGCGGTTGATACCGGCTGAGCATCTACCTCCACTCATCTACCTCCACTCATACCAAGAAGACTGAACCATACAGGACCCGAGGCCATTATCGGATCCATTGCTTTGGTTTACAGGCATGTCTCCTCAAAAGCCTGGATTCCAATACCAGCAGAGGGGATTTCCTGAGGCACCCATCAGAACAAATCTCGTCTCCACAAGGAAACTTGTGCATGGGAGCTATGCCAAAGCTTAGGAGAATACTTCAGGGTCCCGGTGCCACCTCCCCATTCCAAGGCCCTCATGGACACAAAAACACATTAGAACCCATCCTCTGGAAAGTGCATTTCAACTCAGGCACCCCGGTTGCTCCCGCATATCCATTAGATCTAAACTGTCTTGTTGCTAGGAGACATTTGGCAGGTGAGGCGGACTTCCCAGGCATCCATCCTGG